>NW_019170471.1:173764-173976 GCF_001890805.1 Aspergillus glaucus CBS 516.65 | reverse complement strand
GATATTCTCGTTGATGGCTACAATAGTCAAGATAGGAATTCAGTTCGTTATTATCTTCTATTCCGAGCCCGTGACAATATGTGCCAGGACTAGAAGAGAATCTATTGTCTCTGGAGGCACTTCATCTCACTGACTTTGAATCAAACAGTTCTAAAAGAGGATATGAGATCAAGAAAGATGGAAAGGTAGTTGCAAAAGGAAAGAGAATTGGA
>NW_019170471.1:111130-173664 GCF_001890805.1 Aspergillus glaucus CBS 516.65 | reverse complement strand
TTGGACGAACCACCTACCTTGACACAGTCAATCACATCAATGCTTTACTTGTTGATCTTTAGCTCGTCCATATCCATCCATCCAACACAGTTGTTGAATCGGTTCCTTCCTGGATGGCCTAGGCGGCGATGAATCAGCCTCTGCTTCATAGCTGTTTCTTCATCTGCCGACAGTGCTAAGCGAGCATGTTGATTTATGCGCTTTGAATCAACTAGTAAAGCGTCGATGTGATTGACTGTGTCAAGGTAGGTGGTTCATCCAATTCTCTTTCCTTTTGCAACTACCTTTCCATCTTTCTTGATCTCATATCCTCTTTTAGAACTGTTTGATTCAAAGTCAGTGAGATGAAGTGCCTCCAGAGACAATAGGTTCTCTTCTAGTCCTGGCACATATGACACTTCCCAGTCTCACTTCTGAGCCCTTCAGTAGGCTGAACTTCACTATACCACACCCCTTGATGGGCATCTGCATGCCACTCATGATAATGAGAGTTCCATGGCATTTATCCATGTGTTCAAAGATCTCTTTATTCCCTGTACACATACTCATTGCTCCACTGTCAAAGCACCATCTTGTTGGATCATCATTGGCTTGGTGAGCATCTTCCCTAATGAACGCTACATGCATCACTGTCTCAGAAGTAACATTTATATGGGCTAATCTGCCTCGCGAGAGTTGAAAATGTGCACACTACAGTTCTTATACAAATCTGTTTATCCACCGACAGCCCCAGGGAGGATACGATATACAGTTTACAATGGACCGAAAAAGGAAAATCGACGACACAAATAGTCAAACAATATCCGTTTCTAAAGCTGCAAAATTCAATGCTCATACATCGAGAAAGCTACAAGCTGCCGTCAGTCATGATCCAGAGATTGATTTGACCACGCAAATGCCAATCGATTACACCGGCCGCCTGATCAGAATGCAAACTAGCAAAGAAGTCCTTGGTAAGTAAAATGAAGAAAATATTGGTTCCATAAATTGACAACCATCCCTTGGTAGAGATGTCCAACAATGGATCTCAAAGATCTACGAAACCCAAGGAAAAAGAAATACGAGAATCCCTCAACCCGTCAGATACCGTCCATATATTATTTCCTCTGTCTCGAGAGGTGCTGAGACTTGTGGAAGACATCTCCAAGACCGCAGAACCTTTACCAAATGGCCTTTCTCAAACGTTTGTTTGAAGTCATGCAGGCGAGCGAGGTCCTCTGGAAGGCTCCATTTCCACTTCACAAGATGTTTTCAAGTGTGCTGCGGACATCGTTGTTAAAGCGGTGCGGCATATAGACGATTACACTGAGTACACGACCCTGCAATATCTCGAGCGACATATACCAGATTGCCCGGCTCCAAGGCCTCTAGGATGCGTGCAAATGAGTGGAATATCACTTATTTTTCTGACTCACAAACCATCGAAGTCTCT
This sequence comes from Aspergillus glaucus CBS 516.65, assembly GCF_001890805.1. Taxonomy (NCBI): domain Eukaryota; kingdom Fungi; phylum Ascomycota; class Eurotiomycetes; order Eurotiales; family Aspergillaceae; genus Aspergillus; species Aspergillus glaucus. Next base: position 172,232 of record NW_019170471.1, on the reverse strand, counting down.
TGGAGAGGTATGGCATGGCTTGGATAGTGACCAGGAAGCTTCGGCCAAGGGTCAGCTGGAGACTATTTTGACAAAATTAAGATCGTTGCCCTATGTACATGGGCGTCCTCTTGGAGGAATGGCTGGCGAAGGCTGCAAAGATGCCAGAAGGCACCTTCGGCGGAGTAATAAACCGATCAAAACACTTAGTGAATTCGTGGAGTTCCTTCGTCAACTTTCCCCATGCTTATCCTCTCCTCCCAATATTGTTTTTACGCACGGAGATCTTCGGCCGGATAATATTACGGTAGAGATCGTTGATTGTAATCGATGTGTCGTTACTGGCCTTCTTGATTGGGAGTATAGTGGCTTTTACCCAGACTATTATGAAGCTGTTAGGTGCACCAATTCCTTGTCTTCGTGCGAGAACGACTGGTTTTTGTTTCTTCCTGATTGTATTTCGCCGAAACGCTATACTCATTGGTGGCTCTTAGATCGGGTGCGAGAGACCAGGAGTATGTGACATCGAAACAGGATTTATTCAGTCAATATCTTGCACTTGCAAGTGTATGATTACAAAATCACTCCCCTCTTTTCCCTCAGTATTTCCCTGGCAGCGCGATAGTCCTCATCATCAGTCCACAATAAATTCTTCTTCCAAATTGTCAAGAATATCCAGCACGTAGTCCTGACAGTCCCACTCAACCGTCTCATTGTCCACGGGCACCGTCTCTGCAGCTTGTTTCACATTTTTTACATCGGCCTTTCTGATTACGCCGATGTAAACTTTCTGCAGAAAGCTCCTAGAATTTTCAGGCCGTGCTCAACTGCATTTTCGAGTTGTTCCAGGGAGGCCTGTAACGCATCGCTTGTACGCTTCGCCTCAGCCACTGTGTGATCAATGACGCCTCGGTCTCCAGGGAAACGCCGCTGAATGCGAAGGATGATGAAGTCGGCGTATTTGTCATTTCAATTTTGTTCGGGAGCGACCGTCCAACCGTTGGCCGCTGGAAAATAGTAGTTGAGAATTCCGGAAGCCATTGCCTTTACTGCGTCTTCCATAGGTAGAATCATTTTCGACTAACCGAACTAGTTCATCGAGTATTGGTAGAGATAAATAGATTGCCATGGTTAAATCCTGAGAAAGAGAAGGAACGAATCAAACAAAGGAATTAAGTGTTCAAACAAAGATTTGTGAGGCTTTCTTACATTTTCTTGAACTCGAGGAGTACTGTAGAGTAGGGAGTTCAACGACTTTAAATAATCTTACGCTGCTTTTAGGAGAGCGAAGAACGTAAGTCGTCTTGCTAAACTGGGCTTTTCCCCATGCCAGATATTGATGTGCTTTGACAATTAAATGAAAAGCGATAAAAAAAGCCAAGACTACTTGAACAGGCGGACATACATAAATCCGGACACCAAGGTCGCGTGATCAGACTACTAAATTTGCCGCGCCCCGGCCTCCCCCTTTTTCTCTTCTCCCCTATTTCTACTCCCCTTGTCCCCTTCTCGCTCGCTAACTCTCCTTCACCTTCTCCCTACAACATTATCATTCCGTAAAGAAAGTATTTGCTCTTTACTGATCTCGCCGCCAGTCCTGCCATTCCTGTGTTTTCATAGGACTCTCTGATTTCACTTGATGATTTCGGATTGGGCGTGTGCTCGTGACCAGGCCGTAAAAGCTTCTGCTACTTTACTATCATCTTGTTATTATTCTTGATTTGACATATTACCCGAGTCAGGGCTGCTCAACGCTGTTTCAAAGCCCGGGTGGGCGGGCTACTCGATTTATCAAGGGTTTTTCTTTTCAAATCCAGCAATTATTGCAACAAGACAATGACCACATCTCCAGACCCGCCCTGGGTCATGAAGAAGGCGGTTCTTGTTTCTATACCTGATTCTGAAGTTGCTTGTTCTGCAAGCCTTCGTATCTTCCATGATATAAATACTAACAAAGGATCCATCTCCCTCAAGATTAGAGCGGATCTCGCTAACCTGAGGGGCACATTACAGGACCTGACATTGAGTATCCTTCCAAAAAGAGTCGAAGAATGTGCGTTATCCTTGACAAACAACGACGGCCTCTGTTCTCCTCGATTGGTTTCCATGCTCCGGGCGTCTGTGCAAGATATTCGGGCCGTCTCAACACTGAGTCTGACACTCGGTACGACCGGCATTGTTCTTTGTCCACGTGGGATGGAGTATTTAAGCCCAGCCAATCCAAAAGACATGAATTTTTACGCCTTTGCAGAGATCTGTCAATCCAAATCTCTACGTCTACACTTTTCTAATCGACAATTTGTGGACGACCAACCTGATCGGTTGAAGACTTTCTCCTTAGCCCTGAACAGAAAAAATTTTGAGGCAGAGTCTTTTAAACGCCCTCTCTCTGGCGTGGACGAGCGGGATTGGACTGTCTTTAGTCTGTCACCCGATCCACCCCCACATTATGAGGAGCCTGTGCCCGAGCAGGTGAAGCAAGTGGATCCACCCTTATATTCTGAGGAATCTGAGTCCAAGCAGGTGATTGGAAAACGGTACAGAGGTATCTTGTTATATACTTTGACCTTCAAATAGCTTGTTAATAGTATTTAGACCAGTGGACAATGTCACCCGATGATAATAGAAGACGAAAACGACTGCTCCTCTCATCCCCACAACCGCCAGGCTCTGCCGCCGAAGTTGATACACCAAGTACTTGCTCCCCGTCACCGTCATCAATCCGCCCAACTTACTTTACGCGTGCTTTCTCTCCTGGCCGCGCAGACCGTAACATACTTGCACGTCTCGAACATGAGCTCCGTGGTGTTTCCGATGACCTAATCTGTAAATTATTAATTCGAACAGGGCGCCGACATCTGCTGGCCCACCCAGAAGAAGTAGACAGTGACCTGCCATCCAACTCTAAAAAAGTCAGCTTTGCCAAGGTCGAACGGATTGAACGCCCGCTCAAACAATATATCGACGAGATGATTGAGCGCCGCCTCACACCTGTTGTCAACGAGATCGTCGATAGTGCTGTGAGCGACGGTCGTGATCAGATCTCCGACGGATGTAAAATAAACGAAGTCGAATTTCGCGAGCAGGTCGACGATGGTAACTCCGAGGTACGCATGACGGCCAATGAATGTATGAAGGAAATACAGGAACAAGCACAATGGTATATGGATGAAATAGAAGAACAAGCGCAAAAGCGCATGGATGATATCGAGAATCAGAGAATCGAGGTTGAGATGTCTATGGAGAAAAAAGTTGCAAAGTTCGAGCGCTGGTTCAATGCTTCTGCACCGTCCTTACTTGATGGCAAGTCAAGCCCTACCCATGAGCTGGGCACTGATGCCAGACGCAGTTCCATTTAGATTTGGTACTAGGCTTAGCATTGTCGTGTACATAGTTTCTTTATGAGTTCGTCTCTTTCATTCCCTTCTTGTCAAAGGCAAGCGCTAATCAAGTCGCAGTCCTTGCTATATAGCTCAAGAAGCTTTTCAGCAACTCCTTTCGTCCGGGACCCAGAGGAAGCCCCGCGCCTTGGTGACTTCGCTGAGGCCGCCAGCTCGGATAAAAAAAAATGCAGGATTTTTGAAGGGTCATCAGTTGTTTTGCATACTACTTTACCTGTGCGCAGCCAGGGTTATACACTCGCAGAAGTGGGGACAGAAACAAGACAGTATCCAAGTAAAGCAGGAATCTACAGAAATAAGATATGTGCTGCTGCCTGATGGGACATAGGACATAGCCTATCGATTCGCGAAGAGCCAATTTGTTTCCAATGCCATGGTCAAGTTAGGAAATTCAATGAACGATCTGAATGCATGGCCCTGCCCGCGGGCTCTGATGGGCGGGCTACGGGCGGCCTCCAGGTGCCCACGGGCGGGCTGTGTCAAGGTCTACTCCTAGGGATAAGTTCTCAGTAACCTATTTTATTTGCCGCTTACGAAAGCACCATGATGGAATTTAATTATCTTCACAAACTCGGCTGCCAAACCGGAGGCTCAAAGGAAGTGCGTCAAAATAATGTCGCTTTAGGCTCCATGGCCCTCCTGGTGTTGCTAGATACAAAAATTCATCCTTACAAGTTAACACCTTTCTCAAAATTGACTATAAAAGAAGGGTCAATCTTACATTCAAAAGTTCCTTAGCTGACTCCGTTTTTGACCTTCTATGAAACCACGAGCTGGACTTGATAGCGCAATCTTCAAAGGAGCTGTCACGGGCTCGGAAACTAGCAGATAAAACGAATGGTATTCATATCTAGACTAGGTAGCCTAACGACGAGAATATCGAATCTGGGGAAGAAGAAGAAAAGGAAATCTATCTAGGCGATGAACGGTCTTTATAGGCATTTGTGTGGTGCGGCTCAAGCCCTTGTTTGCCCATATTGCTTGTATGGCATCGTTTGATATGTTGGCGCTGTTTGTCTGGCGTTGAGCCGTTGAGCCGTCACAGGAGCGACTCCTAAAATCAAGGCAGTTTTGTCACTGAGACAGATCACAAGGAAACCAATGGCTGCTGCATCTGACTTCCAGTTGCTGAGCATGTTGCTGTTTAACATACTGTCCCTAATATTTGCTAGAGATATCATTAGCCGTTTACTGAAATCTAGGGCAAGGTCTTGCCCACCCAATTGTATCTCTCCTTTCTCATTTAGGAGGACATTGCTGCAGTCAACTGAACCGTGTGATATGCTGAGTTTGGAATGAATATAAATGAGACCATCTAGAATCTCCCTGCACACAGTGGCTATATCCGCCTCACTGAAATCCACGATCCCTGCCAAGCCGCCTAGTGGAATAGCCAGATGCACATACTCATGGACTAAACAAATCAAGCTGGATTCTGTGTAGAAGTCTGTCAATGACACTAGATTTTTGTGCGAAGCCTCTTGGAAAGTCCATGACGAAGGTATTTGGCATTTCTTTATCAGGAAAGCAGGAAATCCTTCAACATCCTTTAAAGCAATCATCCCATATCCTGCTTGATCAACATTATATGACTTGTGGTACTTGGCCTTTGGTTGTTCCTCCTTCACAGTTGAAAGAGGAGGGGCGTTTCTGTGCGCTTTTATTGGAATTCCAAAGCGATATGAGCGGTCGATGAGGGACCTTGTCGTATTATCTCGCCCGGCATGAAATTTACCGCTGCGCTTTTGTTGAACAGGATCATCAGCCCATAATGATTCAGGCAAAACTGTTTGACGTTTGGAACTTTCCCCCATCACCTCAAGTTGCAGCTAAGCGCCCGTCATGTCAGGGAAATTCCCACTTCAGAGAGTGAAAGAAGAACAAGAAAGAGACAAGATATATGAAATGGTCCAAATGGGTTCCAGGCTTCTTCAAAAATCGATGCAGGTTTATGCCAACAGAACTTCCTGCAAGCCTTGAAAGCCTTGGTATTTTTGTCATACTTGACTAAAATATGGAGCTGATACTGAGCAGATAATCAACTCTTGATGATGACATTTACTTCCAATCTTGGGTTGCATAAACAGCTGTTTCCTTTCAGTGTCGCAAAATTCTGATCCGAGATGTCAACAGAAACGTGATGGAGTCCGGCAGTGCCAACCCGAAACCCTTCAAGCGCCGACAAAGCTGTCCACTCTGTCGAAGGCCGATACACTTTGTGGTCAAGCCAAGCACCTGGGCCATGGAAGAAAACCACCACAGAGAGATCATCAGCCGTTACCATGCACGTCAAGCCATGATACCGTGTAAGCACTTCACTGGCAGTCTGGGCGATTGGGAAGTCAATGGAAGGAAAGAAAGCTTTCTATTCTGTCCTCGCGGGAACCACTGCCATTTTCGACACGAAATTCCGGGACAACCAGATGGTTTGAATTATCGTGGACACGGATCGAGGCTATGATCAAGGAGCACAGGCGCCGCGACATCTAAGACCATCACGCCGGTGCCGATGACAATGTCGTGGGAGAGCGAGAGGAAAGACGTTGGGTACTTGACAGGGTTGTCCGATGACCTGCCGTAGGATGAGCTTATGTCAAGTGATTCGACACGAGCATACTCGTCTCCGACCCACGAACCAGTACAATGCAAACTAAGAATGCAATTGAAAAAACAGCAGTCCATTGCAAACGAACAACAAAAATAACGACAGTACCCCTCGATAACGACAATACAATCTAAAATAACAGCAGTACAATTAAAATTAACGATAGTACAATTAAAATAGTACACAAAAAATGCAACGCGGGTATGAAAAGGGCAGGGTACTATGCTTTGGTTCGCTACGATTGAGATCAGTTTATGGGGGAAAGAAAACCAATACCAATAGGACATGTAAACAGCAATGAATAAATCAAAAGGACAATAATTGACCAAGATGAAGCATACTCCGATATTAGAAAAGGTATGGTATACTTCAAAAGCTGTAGAGACGCTATCTCATAAGTCAACAAGTAGTCAACACACCACACCACGCAACCACTGCTTATAGTAGAATGGCTGTACAGGCAACTAAGGAGCCTGGTCCTTTACAGTTGAGCCTTGTGATGATAGTATTTCTGAATGGTCGTTTGATTATTGTGCTATGGAGGGTCCTCCACCTTGGGGCTTTTACAGAATGTATCGAAATTGGGGGTTCTAATCGAAAGTAACACAATTAGCAACAGCCTAACTAAGATCCACGATCCAACTCACCGTTTTATCAGTGAAATCATCCTGGTACGCATTCTCGTATCCCTCCGGAGTACCAGACCGATCTCGTTTCCGGTTCTCCCAGGCACACACAAACCGGTAGATAAGTACAGTGACACCGGCAACGAAAGAGGTCACGACCACAGTAATAAAGCCCGGCACGTAGCGCGGGGTATCTTTCTCTTCGAAAATCAGCGGACCGGTGAAATTCCCTAGAATAATAATTCAGTTTCGGCACAATTATCAATCATCGTAGCACAAATCAAAAAGGCTTACCAAGACAGTACCCAATATACAAACCCGCTGATGCAACTGAACGTTTCGTGTACCCAGCAACATTGGCAACCTGCAACCCCATAAGAACAGCGTATCCACCACCAGTAGCAGGAAGAATATAGCACGCAAAGAGCATGCCACCGGTAGCATCCAGAGGGAGAACAACTAACAATAATGCAGCAAGGGTAGTAATCATCTGAGCCGAGAAAACAATCCAAGACCTCGCGCCTCTATGCGCAAACCGGTACGCAAGATACGGCGCAAGGAGCTGATAAGACCCAGCCAGGAAACCCTGCGGCATAACCAACAGCAATGAATTGAGCGTATCAAACCCAAACGAGTTAATAATGATAGGAGTAAAGGTAGAAATCGGTCCATTGGCAATCATGCTTAGGAACGCAACGAAAAAAATCAGCCAGAATCTCAGGTCTGCTAGTAATTCAACCACCTGTCCCTTTTTGTAGTGCGTGTTTCGCACTCCAGAGTTGTTAACCCGGAGCCGGGCGACAGCGATGTATCGCTGGCGTTCGTTGAAGCCCCTGGCTTGGATTGGGTCCGGGGGTAGGAGGAAGACGAGGATTAGGCCCCAGACTATTGTTACTGCACCGGCGACGAAGTACATGTATTTCCAAGGGGAGAGAGAGCCTCTGATATGGCCGATCCCGTAGTTTACAAGTGGGGAGAAAACGGAGACGTAGCCTGTGCAGCAGTACCACACTCTGGAGCGTGTTAGAATCGAGGGAGGATGGGATTAGGCATGGAAAAGAATGAGTGATACGGACCCCATTCTCATAGCTTGTTCGTTCTTTTTGTACCAACCGCCCTGTGATTTTTGGTTAGTGTGTGTTCTGATGCAGTCATGTCTTGTTCAGCTGTTGACATACAACTATGAGCATGAACATCGGACTGATGCCGCTCTCCAACAGGCCCAGGAAGAACCGTTGTGTATATAGTGATCTATAATTGAAGCACATCGGGGTCAAGATGAGACAGATACCCCAGAGTGTGATAATGACTGAGGCAACGCGCTCAATCGGGAATCTTTGTGCTAGGGTCATGGCGGGATAAGCTCCCACCATGAACCCCAGATACAAGATTGCAGCAGAGAAAGAGTATCGGTTCCCAATATCGAGGTCCAAATCTGTACGCAAACCAAACAGTGCCTAGTACATGTTAGTTAGAGCAGTTGTACCAAAAGAGCATTGGAAGGCATGTACAGCTTGCGAGAACATCGCCTTATCGTAATACTGCAACCCGTAGGTCACGCACAGGATTGGCATCAAACTCCAATCAATTCTGCGGAGCAACTTTTTTTCTTCCTCCTCAGTCCAGGTGTCATCACCGCTGTAATTGGCGAGAACCTTGATTGCTTCATCATGGTGCACCGTATCGACGGTAGCGGCCTTCTCGATCTCGGGAATATTGGAACAAGAGCTCATGGCCTTCACTGAGAGACCATCTTCCTGCGAATTGTCAAGGACAGTCATTTTGTAATGGTACCGGTCCACAGGACCAGAAATAGTATGCTGATGAACACTTCAATAGGACATATGGGTAGCCCTCAAGAGGGTCTGGAAGCAGCTAGAGGTTTTATAGGAGTAGAACCCCCTAAGATAAACATCTCTGGCTTTCAACCTTACTGTCACAGGACTATGTGCCGAGAGCTATCTGTCTCCTTTTGCATTTTACGCCGGATGTTAGGGGCATGAATCCGGGGGTGGAGACTAGCAATGACAGAATCGTTTTTGCTTTCCCAACTCTTGTTGTGGAGTTCGGTTTGGGAAAGATTTCATCAGAGCACTTGGAATAAGCTCATGACTGTAACCGAAGGACTAGATTTTGAAGCCGAAGGTCATCTGGTTCATTGCCGGTAATTACACTTTATATGGGGAAATCCGGGGAAATCCGGGGAAAACGCGGGGAGAGCTAAAACCATGTCAGACGCAATTGGGGAGGGCTCATAATTACCTTAATATCCAGTTATCTTTGTTCTTGAACTGTATGCATTGCGATAAGTCTCACGCTCCAGCAATGATGGAATTCCCCCCATTCCAAGTGCCTCCTGGGCAGGAAATCACTGTCAAGCTCATTAACCCGGTGAATTTCGGACCTGCCCAGCTTCATAGGTTCATGGGGCCACCAGTACCAGGAATGGAAACGCATCCCAGCAACCCGTCATTCTCGTTCCTTTTGGAACATCCCTCTGGCCGCAAAGTGGTCTTCGACCTGGGTATTCGCAAGGACTACCTAAACTATGCGCCGAAGATCGCTGAATACATTCCCACGACAAAATATAAGATCGAAGTGACAAAGAATGTCGTTGATATACTTGAGGAAGATGGGATCAAGGCTGGGGATGTCGAAGCAGTGATCTGGAGGTAGAGTTTTCGAGGACTGGCTCTCACATCTCCAACACTAACTTACTTCCCATAGTCATTGGCATTGGGATCACATTGGAGACCCATCTACATTTCCCCTCTCGACAGACTTGATAGTAGGACCCGGATTCAAAATAGCTATGTTGCCAGGCGCACCCACAAACCCCGACTCTCCTCTGAGCGAATCCGATTACTCGTGAGTTCCCGGAACCCTCCCCATCCTGTCTCGGCGAAATTACTAACTTCAACAGAGGAAGAAACCTTCGTGAGATAACTTTCGAGGGTCCCAATTGCCTAACAATCGGCCGATTCCAAGCCTTCGACTACTTCAACGACGGATCCTTCTATCTCCTCGACAGTCCAGGCCATGCAATCGGACATCTCTGCGGCCTAGCCCGGACAACAACTAGCCCCGACACATTCATCTTCCTTGGCGGTGACATCTGCCACTACGGAGGCATTTTCCGGCCATCCAAATACCTCCCCGTACCAGAGCCTATACATCCCCACCCATGCAATCCAGACAGCAAGGTCGCGTTTTGTCCCGGCGGGGCATTTGAAGAGCTCCAGCAATCGCGCGGCCGGAGCGTCACTGATCCGCTCTTCACGCCCACTTTTGGACATGACATCCCGCTGATCATTGAGACGATTGGGAAGTTGCAGGAGGCAGATTGTAGGGAGGATGTGTTTGTTATTATCGCCCACGATGCTACGGTCAGGGATGCGGTGGACCATTTTCCAAGGAGTTTGAATTCGTGGATGGAGAGGGGTTGGGCAAAGGATGTTAAGTGGGCTTTTTTGAAGGATGCCGAGGTTTATTGGAAATCTAATGGAGTTATATGAGGATTCAATTGGATCTAAGTAGAAAGCATGGGGCAAGTTGCTGTACAGAAGGGGTATTCAGACGGCTCAAATGAAGGTCTACTGCGACAAGTCTAACCACGACTGAGTGGTTATAGCGACTCCCTGGCCGATGAAAAAGAAAATATCCAATGTGTTCCTCATAAACATCTGTACATTATTCGGGTTTCTTACCTAGCCATACATTTTCACCTGCTGATCAATCAACTGAATCGCCGAATATCCACTTCTATCCGTTCAATTCATGCTGACGCACTGTGCACACTCAATGAAATCCCATTTAGTTTGTTAACCTTTCGGTTAGAAAGAGATATACAAATCCGAGCATTCATAATGTCCCGATTGCTGCCTTTCATCTCGGCTTCATACAAGCGGATACCGGCTGTGCTCTAAGACCTCTCCACCCCCGCATATCGTCTTTTGTCTACAATCGGCTACTCTATGCTTTTGTCGGCCATGTGGCATAATTGCCGAATGCGAGAGCTGCATAACTGTGAAGCTATCCTATTGATAAGGGATTGCCATATATTGCTCACCAGTATGAACTGAGGTCAAAAAGAAAAGCATTCACACACTATCTTAAACAACAGAAGCCGTTACACTTGAGCCACCATGGGCAGCATCGAAGAACCCAACTTTAGCCAGATGAACGAGGACCTCGACTATGATGTCCTCATTATTGGGGCCGGACTTTCCGGCATTTATTCACTATATCGGATGCGACAGTTAGGCCTGCGGACGAAAGTCCTTGAGGCCGGCGGAGGTGTAGGAGGAACGTGGTACTGGAACCGGTATCCAGGCGCGAGATTCGATTCTGAAAGCTATTCATACAATTTCTCATTTTCTCAAGAGGTGCTCGACGAGTGGAACTGGTCCGAGCATTTTGCCTCGCAGCCCGAGACATTACGGTACTGCGAGTTCGTGTGCGACAAGTTCGATCTTCGCCGCGACATGCAGTTCGATACTCGAATTACTGCTGCACATTTCCAAGACACGACTAAATCATGGCTGCTGAGAGATGAACAAGGACGGCAATATACCTCGCGATTCCTGGTTACATGCATTGGCATTCTGAACAACTACACAATGCCCAACATCCCCGGAGTCGCAACCTACAAGGGAAAAGCAATCCACACGGCTCGCTGGCCGCAAGAGCAAGCAGATTTTGAGAACAAGCGCGTCGCTATCATCGGCACCGGCGCCACTGCCATCCAAGCAATCCAGGAGATTGTCAAGACAGTGGGCCACCTGACTGTCTTCCAACGAACTCCGAACTGGAGCCTGCCTCTACGAAATGCACCCCTCTCCCCGGAGGAAATGAACGAGATCCGAACTCGCTACCCCGAGATATTCAGAAAATGCTCCGAGTCCTGGTCCTGCTTCATGCACATGTCCGACAAGCGAAGTGCCCTAGATGTGAGCCCGGAAGAGCGCGAAGCATTCTGGGAAGACCTATATAGGCAACGCGGCTTTGCCAAATGGCTCAGTAATTTCGGTGATATCAACACAAACAAAGAGTCAAATGCCCTCTTCAGCGAGTTTGTCGCAAACAAGATTCGTCAGCGCGTAAAAGACCCTGTCACTGCGGAAACCCTCATCCCTAAGTGCCATGGCTTTGGGACGAAACGTGTGCCCCTGGAGTCAGGCTACTTTGAGGCATACAACCGGCCCAACGTGCGGCTAGTGGATGTCAAGTCGAATCCAATTGAATGCGTCACCGAAACTGGCATCCGGACGAGGGACGAGTCCTTTGATTTCGATATGATTATTTACGCTACGGGATTTGACGCTGTAACCGGGTCATTCACCGCGATAGATTTCCAGGGTGTGGACGGAGTTAAGCTGAAAGACCGGTGGAGCGAGGGCCCACGCACTTTCTTGGGTCTATTCGTCAAGAGCTTTCCCAATATGATGATGGTTATGGGTCCGCACCAGATGTTTGGAAATATTCCTCGCAGCATTGAGTATGCGGCCAGCTGGGTGGCACGGTTTATTGAATTCTGTCGAAACCGGGGCATTACCTTTGCTGAGACGACGCTGCAGGGTGTTCTGGATTGGACGGAGCATGTCCATACTTGTGCGGTGGGACTGCTTGCTAATGATGTTGATTCATGGATGACTGGTGTGAATAAGAATTTGGCTCACAAGCAGGAGAGGATTATTGCTCGGTATCAGGGTCCGGCGCCGGGCTATCGAAAGTGCGCTGAAGATGTGGTCATGAGGCATTATGAGGATTTGGTACTTGCATGATTGTTAAAGGATTTGGCCGTGTATTTGGTAAAGTAAAGTTGACTTTGCAAATTATTTATCATGAGTTATTTGATTCCCATACTTTGAGGCGATTGGAGAAGCTATATTTACCCGTAGGGCTCAGCACAGTGACATGACGCTGAATATCTCTGGCATTATGTTACATAAAAAGATTACTCCCGGAGGTGGAATCGCAATGCTCAAGTAGATCTTGAAACTGAAGCATAGTATCGGCAAAGGCATAATCATCAAAAAAGAGCTCCTCAGTATGCGGGACCAACAGTCTGCCAGCAATCCCACTGGTTCGCGGTGTTGCAAACGGAAAATAAGTAGTCCAGTCAATACCATCCGTCATCTCCATGTACACAGTCCCATCCCCCATGCCTAGCTCTGGACCAGGTGTACGTTGCGAGTCAAATTCCGGTGCAGTACAACTAGGCCGCAAGCGTCCAAACCCAGAGTAGAAGACCGCAGCAGTAGGCCACATGACTCGAAGCTGATCCACGGCCAAAGTCAAGATGTCTAGGTCTTGATTGGCATCTTTGGCTAAACCTTCTATTCTAAGGGCTTGCAGCAGCGCGATGAACGCCGTGCCGCAATACCAGCCTGTTATGGCCATGAGGAATCTGGTTCCTCCGCGAGATAGGATGTCCCGCATGATACGAGCCATGCATGTGGCAGCCAGGATTGCGGGTGGATAAGCTTGTGGTAAGGGCTGTGAGTAGGATGAGCGCTGAAGGTGAATGATGATAATCACAGCAAGATACGGAAGATGAAGTTGATGCACATCCCTGTTGAATTGGGTTGTGCGATCTGATCCAATTGGCAGCTGCAGATGGGGAGGAAGCGACTGCACCCACTGGATGAGCTCGCGGGCTAAATGTGCTGGGAATGCCGATACTCCAGAGTCGCTGGTACGCGCGAGGTATTTTGCAATATCGCCAATTATGGCGCACAGGCGTACCCAGTATATGAATACCTCGGCCTTCACTTTGTCCGGGGCCCCTGAGAAGTCTTCTAACGTCGGCTCCGAGAGCGTGCAATCTTCTGGGTCAATGATACACGGCTTGCTTTGGCATAGAGCAGTCAGACGCTCACGCGCAAATGCGGTCCACCATATCCGACGTCGTAGATTGAGGTCAACCTGCTGCCGGAGTGGGTTATCAGGACCTGGCTCGCGATGCACGCCGAGCTGTTGACAATGCCGAATGACAACCGAGGTCCACCACCAGGAAGAATGACGATGGAGAATAGTTGGTGGCCGCGGACTCCACCAATAGAACAGAGAAACTGCTTTGAGCGATATCATCACGTCTGCCTCTTCATCGTTGTAGAACCTGATACGTGCTCGCTCATAATAGCTAGCTGGTCCATCATGCGGGATCATGGGTGGTTTAATATGGCTGCCAACCACTGCCAGGGCGTTCACCAGTAGCGGAGACCGTGCGAGCTCTTCTAAAAGTGTGTCTCGGTCCAGCACGGGGCACCATGGGTAGCAGTATTCCCAGTATGTCTCTGCGAATGTCTGCTGCAGGTCTGGATCAGGCAAACGGGGCACTTCAGATGGTCTTTCAGCAATGAGCCGCTCCTGGTCTCGAGCATTTGTCTGTAGCTCGGGTAGAAATACATGGCCCACTGGGTAGCTATCATTATGCTCCGAGTGGTCTTCCGTTCGTTGAGTCGTTGGTGAATCATTGGTCATCGCTTGCCGAGGCTTGCTCTGGGGTTCTGGGAGCGCTTGGCCCGAAGATGGGTCATTGATCGACGACCATCCGATGTTGTGGAAATTCTTGTTTCTCGTTTGCTCGCCATTTGCCGCCGGCTGGAGCAAATCTCGGGGAAGTTCCAGCGGTCCACTATTCTTGGATAAGCCGGGGAAATCCCCGGCGAGGTTGGACAGTCCGTCTTGTCCAGAGGATAGAGATGTTTGATCCTGGACGGGAGGATCGGCGAGCAGGCTCTGGCGTCGGGGGTGGTTTGTTTGATCACTGCAATTGTTATTGCTATCCGGCGGCGTCAATGGTGACGCATTTGCTGCAGAAGGCCGACCTCGTCTTGATGGTCTCGTCCTAGGAAAATCGGTAAGTACGAGCTCGGTGAAGGAACACATTCGGGATAACCCAACCGGCAGTCTTTGCCGGTAGCTTCGCACTTGCTGCAGTTACTATAGCCCTGACTACTTCGCGCTTGTAGGTCGCATCTAATCTGCAGGCGTCACTCACTACTTGCTTATCGAAGCCGTAGAGAAAAAAAAAATACCTTTTTGCTGTGACATGCGACACAGGCAAGTTCTGCTCGCCTCCGTTTAGGCTGATGGCCCGTAAATGGCAACCAAGACGGTGCCGACATAGTCACAAATATCAGATTTCCGTTTTCGAAGAAGACGATATTCCAACTACAAGAAAACCCAGAGTACTACACCATATACTGGACAATGTTGATACAGGCATCCTTGCCAGAAATGCGGGGAAAGCTTCCCCGCAATTTCCTTTATTAGCCAAGTAATTACTGATTGACATCTTCGACAGCTCGGCCTTGTAGGCGAACTGTGCATTTCTTACCGGTAGTAAACCGCCGGTATTGGTCCTACTTTAGCCTTGTCTTGGGCCGGTATTTGGCATGGTATCATTCCGTGGGCACAAATCCCATATTCTGTGAGCGTGACATACCAACAATGTCAAAACCACCGACAGTCATATGCATATCCTGGCTTCGGCAACTTGGAGGCCGGGGTCTGTCTAGTTAACTGATTTCCAAATTCGGAGACTTATCCTTCGCAGCAGGATTTCCGTAATACGTATTATCTATCAATGGTTTCTTTTTTCAATATAAAGTCCGACGCTGAGAAAAGCAAAACGGCATAGAGTCCCTGGACGTGGATTTTTAGCTTTCTTGCAATCAAATATCAACTGTCGTGTCTTTTCCCCCTCAATCAAGACCAATATCACAATGACAGTTTCCGTGCCAGCACCGGTAGATGGAGAAGTGCCTGAAGTGCCCGGGGCAAACGGAGTTAACACCGCGAAGACGGCTGTCAACGGCCAGAATGGTACACATTCATCGAAGAGCCATTCCGTTCCATTGAAAACAGACTACGCATATAAGCCCCGCAAGCTGCGCGTCGTCACCGTCGGAGCGGGCTTCTCTGGTCTTTTAATGGCACACAAATTCCAGCACCGATTTCCTGAGTTGCAAGAATTCGTGGACCACACTCTCTATGAAGCGCGAAGCGATGTCGGTGGCACCTGGTTGATCAACTCGTATCCTGGTGTACAGTGCGATGTCCCTTCGCACATCTATGCGTTTCCGTTCGACCCAAATCCCGATTGGAGCCGGTTTTACTCTGGCGGGGAGGAGATCCAGGCGTATATCAAGCGGACAGTGAAGAAATGGAACTTGGACCGAGATCTTCAGCTCAACACGAAAGTGGCTGGTGCCTATTGGGAAGAGGATAATGGACGCTGGAGGTTGACTATCGAGCATGAGGGCAACAAGCGCGAAGAATACTGCGATATTCTTATCTCGGCACAAGGTGTACTGGTGTATGTTCATCCACCTCCCTGCGTTCTGGAGAGAGAAAACATCGAGCTAATCCAATTTGCAGCCACCCCTCATGGCCTGATATTCCCGGTGTCTCTGATTTCAAAGGCCATATAACCCATTCAGCGCATTGGGACCATGACTATGACTACTCCCACAAGCGCATTGCCGTTATCGGCAATGGCTCTTCAGGCATTCAGATCACGCCACAAATGGCAAAGCTTCCCGGAACAGAGGTAATCAACTACATGCGGAGCCCAGCATGGGTATACTATCGCGTACCCCCGTCGAAGCACCTGGGACGGGATGTGGAAGATGCCAATCCTGCCTACTCGGAGGAAGAGAGGCAACAATTCAGAGACCCGGAGGCCCACAAAGAGTACAGAAAGGGTATAATCTCACGAACCAATAGAGCTTTCCGTCTGGTATGTTTCTGTCAGAGCCCACAAACAGTGCACGTCTAATGATTGCCGGATATAGTTCATCAAAGGCGAGAACAACGAGGCAGCCGTTCGGTTTGGCACACAGCAAATGGCTGAGAAGCTTAATTATGACCCCGATCTCTGCGAAAAGCTGATTCCGAAATGGGAGGTTGGTTGTCGCCGTGTCACCCCTGGACCGGGGTACCTGGAATCCTTCGCAAGACCAAATTGCAACCTCAGTAATAGCCCTATCACCAAAATCACCGAAAACGCTGTACACACGGCGGATGGAAATGTCTTCGAATGCGATGTCGGTATGTTTGTTCTTTCAAAGATCTTTCTCAATATAAAATTGACCACTTACTTTGCCCAGTAATCTGTGCTACCGGTTTCGACGTCTCCCATCGCCCTCACTACCCGATTGTCGGCCAGAGCGGGACCAACTTAGCAGATAAATGGGAAGATGAGCCAAATTCCTATCTTTCTGTTTCAACGTCTAGCTTCCCCAACTATTTCATTATGATGGGACCCAACTGTCTAGGCGGACACGGCTCTCTAGTCGAGTCTCTCAATTGGACGGGCGACTACTTTGTGAAATGGATCAAGAAAATTGCAACCGAGGACATAAAGTACATTGTCCCGAAGCAATCAATTGAGGACGCATTCGGGAGATATGGCGACGAGATTCATAAGACCTTGGTCTGGACTGGTGGCTGTAAGAGTTGGTATAAGCGAAACCGTGTGGATGGCCGAGTTACTGCACTGTTTGGCGGCAGTGCAATCTTGTTTCAGCGGCTTATCAGTGATATTCGCCCTGAAGACTTCGAGATTGAGTATAACAGTGCTAATCCGTTTCGGTTTATGGGGAATGGGTTCACCGAATTTGAGATGACGGAGGGTAATGATTTGTCTTTCTATGTTGAGACTGCTGATAAATCTCCATATTGTTGATAAATATGGATTTCCAATTGCTTCTCTGCTATTACACTACTGTGCATGTATTTCCTACACTCGAGCTTTCACTGTCAGATATTACCATTTCATCATTTCCATTGACCTTTGCGGTATTAGCCCGGCCCGAATGAGGGGAAGCGAAGCCGTGCACATCGGCTTTCCCTTTTGGGACTTAGCCAACTTAAACCAGATATATATTCCATGGGAATATTCCGTATTAGTTCAATAAAGTGCTTCCATTGTAGCTTTGATGACTGAAGAATTCTTTTCGCCAGCTATAGCACATATCTATCTATCCTACAACCATGGGAAGCATGACGTCTCCATCCACAATGCATGCCTGGAGGAAGCATAAAGGGAATCCAAATCCAGTAGGTGTAAAAATATCCTAACAAAATATTTGTGCACCTATCCATCATAAATTGGTGTTTCTGACGCAAACCTAGGTTTGGGAAGAGCTTCCTGTACCCTCGACCCCCGTGAGTGGGTTTCTGGTCAAGCTATTGGCATCAGGAGGTATTTTACCTGACCTTGCAGACCTAAACAATCAGTTTCTTTACATGCTTTCTGAGACCCTTGAGTCTGACATTCCCATTCATGGCAGTATGTCATAGTGATCAGCCTCTTCTGGACATTGAAGACCGGCCACATTTCAATGAGAAGTACATCCTGGTATGGGCCCTATGTTTTGTTTTCAGCAAACCTCTGTCAATTAACATACATCTAATCTGGTGTGTCAGGGTCACGAAGGATGTGGTGAAATTATAGAAATTGGGGGGCAAGTGACAGATCAAAGATTCAAGTTGGTACGATTCTTCCCCAATTCCTCATACTTCAGACAGCACTAACACATACACTTAGGGGGATAAAGTGGCTCTTCTTGCTGTACCTGGATGCGGCTTAGATATCTGTACTGAATGTTCACGCGATATACCACAACTATGCCCGGGTAGCAAGCACCATGGGATTGGTCAGGACGGGTTTTATGCTGAGTACGTTGCGGTCGATGTTCGTGCCGCGATTCCATTACCAGATGGTACGTCTCTCACTCTCAATAAGAAAAGTGAATTGCAGATCCTTATACCGGCTATAGGTGTCCCTCCAGCTGTAGCTGCAGTCGCGACAGATGCCGTCAACACGGCCTATCACGGTATAACCCGCCGTGCTAAGGTCAAGAAAGAAGAGACAACTTTTCTTTTTGGTCTTGGGGGGCTTGGCTTCAATGCACTGCAGATAGTGAAAGCTATTGGTTCTCGAGTCATTGTATCTGATCTGCGACAGGAAAAGCTAGATGCTGCTCTGAAGCTGGGTGTTCCACGGGAGGATATCATTCCTATTGGAAAGTCAGTGCAGGATTTTGTCAAGGAAAATTGCTTACAGGGAAAGATTGATACCATATTGGAATTTGTAGGAAAGCATCAAACTTTTCAAGATGCACAGCAAATCGGTGAGTTTTCTTTTTTGCTTATGACATCGTTTCGCTAATATCCATCAGTTCGTCCTGGAGGCAAAATCCTGTGTGTAGGGACTCTCGACCGCACGAATGAACTGGACATGAAAATCGGCATCCGCAAGAGACTGAGCATTATATTCACCTACGGTGGACAGCAGTCGGATCTGGTGGAAGTGCTTGACCTGATTGCCAAGGAAGTCATCCAGCCCCAAGTGGAATTGGGCAAGTTGCAGGATTTTCCAAAGGTCCTTAAAGATCTGGGAGATGGCAAGATAAAGGACCGGATAGCTTTGGTGTCAGATCGTGCCTGAGATGGTCGAATTATCATAGGGCATTCATGTATCCTAGATCATAATCTTTCCAGTATCTTCAGGTCTGCGCATATAGTTGCAATCTTAAATGTCAATTTACTCCAATTTCAAACCTGTATAAAAATAATCCAGGCTACGCATTAACACTCGCACTCTTGGTCATCCCGATTCCCACCGCAGCCGTTGTTCCTGCATCAACAGGGAGAATCACTCCTGTCATCCACCGAGCATGAGGACCAGCCAGAAATACCACAGCGCCAGCACAATCCCACCCATTTCCTTCAGTTCCTAGCAAACTTCGTTTTTGACGAGCCTCCCGGGCCTCTTCGCTCATGCCGTTTCCATACATCATGGGCGTATACAGCATCTACTGGGTGATCAGCTTCAGTTCCCAAGGCAAAGAGATCAGGAATTAGCGTAACGTACACCGGGACACACGCAATTCACGCGAATTCCTTCAGGGGAATGATGCGCCGCCATGGCACGAGTCATGTTGACTATGGCACCCTTGGAAGTCGGATACAGCAGATGAGGTGTACCGCCCTTCAAGCCAGCGACACTCCCCATATTCACGATGCTCCCTTTAATCTTACCGTTATTCCGGATCATAGCCGGAATGGCGTACTTGCTCATCTGTACCATACTGGCAACATTGATCTCCATACCACTCGCCCATTGTGCTATATCAACCTCCACTGCAGTACCCGCTGCGCCGCCAATTCCGACATTGTTCACTAGGATATCCAGTCGCCCAAACTCTTCAATCGCATATCGTATCGCCGCTTCACAGTCTTTTGCCGATGTAACATCTGCTCGAAATGCAAGTGCCTGTCCACGACCAGGTTTGGACTTTATTATCTCCACAGTCTTGTTGGCCCACTCCAAGTTGAGGTCGACGCAAATCACGTCGCAGCCATCGTCGGCAAGGAGGATTGAAATCGCGCGCCCATTTCCAATTCCATCACCTAGGCAGCCTGCACCTGTCACGATAGCAGCCTTTCCGGCCAAGGAGCGCGAAGGAGGATTGGAGGGAATCCCGGGATCCATAGTTGGCTTGTTCTCGAACCGAGGGTTTCAATTGTTATCCTGCCAGAAATCAAAAGAGTCACGCATTATCTATATAAACATTTGCCGTAATTAGTCTGATTTTCATGTGGGGTAATTACCGAACGCGTTGAGTCGGTTGGTAGCAGCCGAACCGAGGTGGTTCCCTGTGGGGTATTAGTACATGCCTCGGTGAGAATTGTGCTAATCTTTCATCTTCTACACTGCTCACATACATCCACGACAAGAATGGCCGACTTCTCTGAATACACGGGCCCCAGCCCAGAATGGCTTGCTCTCGAGCCAACGCTGCCTCAGCCACCCAAGAACCTGTCAGTGGAAGAACTGAAGGCACTGTTGAACAAAAGCCGCGAGGAAACTTCCACACAAGACATGATCCACCAAGGCCTCAGCTCCAAGGTCCAAATCCACGATCACATAGTCATAGCCCGTGACGGCGCAACCCTCGAAGCGCGCACTTACCGCCCCGCCGGCGTCCCAATCTCCGAGCGTCTACCTGTGTACATCCATCTTCATGGCGGAGGGTTTCTCTTTGGGACCCTTTCTTCTGAGGACGCAGCCTGCTCGCGCATTGTCGCTTCGCGCGCTGAGCATGGTAGTCCCGTTGTAGTCTTCAATGTGAATTACCGGCACACCCCAGAGTATCGCTACCCCACCGCTTGGAACGACGTCGAGGACGCCTTCATCTGGGTACACGAGCACATTTCCGATATTGGCGGAATCAGCGAGCAGCTTGTTGTGGGCGGCATTTCAGCTGGAGCATGGATGACTGCATCGTTGACGCTGGCTCAGCTGAGTGGCAAGGATAAGCGCTTAGCAGATTGTCCCAAGATCGCGGGACAGGTGCTGATGATTCCTTGTCTTGTTCTATTGGATCACTATGCACCACGAAAGGAGAAGCTTAGGAGTCCTGAGTTGTCAAGCTACGTGCAATGTGCCGAAGCACCCATTTTGCCGAGTAGTCGGCTGCAATTGTTTAACAAGCTACTTGGGTTATACGATGCCAAGGATGCCAGAGAAGATCGCCAAATGAATCCCGGCAATGCGACTACAGATGAAGTCAAGGATCTGCCTCCTACTACCTTTGGAATTGCAGGAAATGATCCATTGAGAGATGAGGGTCTGTTCTATGGAAAGCTGCTTAGTGAAAATGGGTGAGTACTTTGGACATTCTACCCTAGAAGGATATTTTCTAAAACAATCATTTTATCTAGTATACCTACCAATGTTCATGTCTTCCGCGGTGTACCTCATGGATTCAGGCGGTATGGAGGCAAACTGTCCGCAAGCAAGAAGTGGGATGAAGTGATGAGCAACGGCATTGCATGGGCGCTGGCAAATCCAGTGCCTGGTCCATTTGAAATCAAGTCGGACTAAGCCATGGGGCAATAGAATATCTTGAGAAATATTTACCAGGCAATTCTGGAAAGCAACCGTTGTTAAATACACAAGAGTATTCCATGCTATATGCAAGCCCTAGACTTCTATCATGACCTGGAAGCGCCCTCCGCAGTCCTCCATTTACTCCAACCCGGCTCCCATCTATCCTCAATAATGCTGAGCTGAACTTCCTGGTTACGTTTGAAATACCCCTCCTCGATATGATCATCCATTCCCACATCCCTGAAACCCTCTTTGGCAACAGATTTCGGTGTGATCATCAGAGAGTGGCCTGTGATATAGTAGATCTGAGTCAGTACTATAGAGTAGCTAATTGGTTTCAATAATGTAAAATGCATACCATTGATTGTTCTGTCGGTTGCCAGTCTCATCATGCACAGAGCCACATCTTCCTGGGCTGCAAACTCAACGCCTTTGGAGATGAGTTGGGCCTCATATGCGGCGGAACGAATTGCGCTCTTGATATAGCTATGTCAAATTAGGAGGGACTAATTCAATTAATATGATGGGGAGAGGAGTATACCATGGAGCAACATAGTTGATTCGAATACCTTGCTCGTGAGAATTTCGGCGGGCCGTTCTCATCAGACCTCTCAGTCCATATTTACTACTGGTATATTGCCAGTTTGCCTTATACGAGAAATGCCTTAGTCTTTAATAGTCTATGGTTCAAGAGAAGGCTGGATGCAACTTACCGGAGAATCAATCCACGAGACCATACTTCCAGTAATGATAAAGCACCGATCCCGGTCCTCAGTGTCGGGCTGCTTCCGAAAGTAGTGAACCGCCAGCTTCCAGGTGTACATTGTGCCAATTAAATTGACATTGACAATGTTGAGATTTGGCTTGACAGGGGGCTCGTTGGGATCTATGCATTGCAGTGCATAAGAACTTGAGTAAATCATACAAACAGGGTATATAGAATCGGCAATATTACCATCCAAAGGCCACAGGTCGTCACCGAAAGCACGACTAATACCAGCGTTGGCGATAACAATGTCACAACCTTTGCGAGGAGAGTTTGCAATGGCAGCTTCAAACATTTCGGCCTGGTCGTTCCAGGAAATGATGTTGCATTTCACAAACTGGGCATTCCTGGAACATATCAGTACCTACATGAATGGCTTTCTGGAAGGTGTTTTGGTCAACGAACGGGCTCAGCTCCTCTGCTATCTCCTTTCCTCGAGTCTCGTCAAGATCGGCAATTGTAACGTATGCCCTGAAGTTGGAAGTAATCGACATTACTATTAGCTGTCTCGGCCTAGTATGATTTTCTTTCACCCTAGGCATGCATACCCTTCTGCCGCGAAGGCGCGCACCGTTGCCTCGCCCATGCCATTGGCACCTATAGGTGCTATTAGACAGAATATTAAATCAACTTGGGAATGGCAGGACACATACCACCAGTCACAATAACACTTTTATCCTTCAGGACGGCCCTATTTGGTGGAATGCTGCAATCCACGGGACCGGTATACTCGTAGCGAGGTAGTTGGGGCATTTTGATATCGATATCGATCTTGATTATTTCCAAGGACGTGTGTTCTTCTTGTTCGCTGCACGAAATGAAATATATTTTAAATAAGACGTCCTCCTCCTCGATTACTATCTCCAAGTCTATGTCCTTTCCCCCCATTCTCGGGCTAATGGCCTTGGCTTCTGTGCGGAACCCCCGCGTTTTAACCTATGAGCTTCATGTTTCATTCGGCTATCCCAAAAGAGTAAACCGACGGAGAATTCATGTACTCGAAAACAACAGCCGGCTTGTGGGGTTAAATCGTGAACCGAAAAGACCATCATTTCTGGATGGTAGCATATGAAGAATCTCGAGATCCGGCCAGTATTCTGGCGTCTTCCTCTGTTGACGGCCAGAAGCATTTTCGAATTTCATGCGAAAAGACATATTGAATGCCCTGGCTTTGAGATCAAATAGCTCAGTAGGGATGAACCAAATTAATTCCAAGGACACTTCATATTACGAGTCTAGAATTTGGACTTTGGCAAAACATTGAATGAGCAAAGCAAGATGCAAGAGACCAGTCTGATATACGAGAAGGCATGGTATACTCCTGGGTGTATGGTGCACAGGTTACAGGTCAGCTCACCGGTGCCCACTAAGCTCGGCAGTAGTAGTAGTAGTAGTGTGTGTGTTTCTATTTTACGTCGAGGTTCGGGTCTTTCCACGCATCCTTGGATTAGAGACCTCGGGCGCGGAGAAGCCCTGGTCCCGGTGCGGGACATACGATGGGCAGATCAGAACCGCTTGTCACCCAGCTAAACTACACCCCTCCCCCCGACGTTAAATAGAACACACACACACCCAGCTAAACTACCATCTATCATCTATATACAGGTAGCCCCCCGCGCGGGGGGGCTGCTTGGGTTTTCATGGCTGTCGACCAGCGAATTGAGCATATGGAGAAAAGGGGGAAGATGAAGGGAAGGGTCTGGAGAGAGGGGTAGAGACCAGAGGTCTGGACATCCCTGAATTTGGCAGATTCTGGTGGCCTAATGTCGTCGGCAGATATCTGTATAGAAATTGGATTCTCCCAGCCAGCCTGCGAACGCAGTGAATCCGGCCTTTGTGCTGAGGATCTCAGTCACTGACTTGCGGCCCCATGGATGTGCTGCTGCTTTGCGGCCCTCTCTGCAGTGATAGAAGTGGGATGACTCCTTTCTGCGGCCGCATGAGCATGTCAGCAGAGCGTCCTCATGTTTCAAGCGCTCATGGTACTCTGCAAAGTCACCATGGCTACTCCTGGCAGCTAGGAGGCGGCCCAGGGCTGCTCTTGGGAGGAGCAGCTCCGGGGGACGTTTTTCTAGGCCTATTCTGAGGTCCTTATAGCGTTTGGGGGCATTATCCGACCAGTAGTGGGCGAAACCTTGCCAATGCATCCTCTTGGCTGCCCGTTTGGCAGCAGCAATTGAGGCAGGTGGTGGGGGGAGCTCTAGGGGAGCCTGACAACCAATCTTGGCTTCTTTATCAGCTGCTTCGTTGCCTTCAATGCCTGTGTGTCCAGGAACCCATTTTACCTGTACTGTGCCTGCCTGTATGCCAAGTGTTCTTGGGAGTTGTGGCCATGTCCGGGCGGCTTCTTGAAAGGTCATGAAAGTCGATTGGCTTGATCCTTTAGGTTGGCTTTGGAGTTGTTGTACTGCTTCCAGGTTGTCCAGGCAGATATATATGTTGGAAGAGTACTGTGCTTTGGGATCCTTAAGGGCTACTTGTAGGCCTAGCAGGGCCGCTCTGGCCTCTGCGTCAAAGACCTCATGGTTGGGGAGCTTTGCATGCCCACAAAATATCTTGGTCTTGCTGGTTCCCCAGTAGCCTACCCAACCAGCTCCTGCAGCTGTGTCTTCTTTTTCTTTGGACCCGTCTGTATAGATGACCATTGAAAGTGGTGGGATGAACTCCAGCCACCGCTAGAATTCCTCCCTGTGTTGGGCCTTGAGTATAGTGGTTGGCTGCTCTTTGGCCTTGGTGTTCCAGGGGCTTGTCCGCAGCGGGTCTACCTGTTCCTAGCATAGGACAGAGGCTATGCAGGCTATTGTTGCTTGCTGTAGTAGGGGAGCCTTGTTCCCTCGTACTGTGTTGGCCAGGGCTTGGATACCACCAGCTGTCAGTTTGGCCTTAGAGGCGAGTGTCTGGGCATGGATTCTGAATTTGAGATTCCGGTCAAACCAGATTCCCAGCCAGCGTGTGGCTCCTTTAAGAATGGATGGCTCAATCTCTACTGCACCCTTTGGGGTTTGGATTATACAGGTGGGATTGTTTCCCTTCCGGCCTTTGGTGAAGTGTTGGGGTTCTGTTTTGATCAGATCAAAGGTGAGCCCCTCTCGGCCCCATGCCAGCAAGTCTGCGGTGATTCCTTGCAGTTTGATGGTGTTGTCTTGCTGACAACTAGTTGGCAGGTATCATCTGCATATCCAAATCGGCCTCTGCGGGTTATTGTTGGGCCTAGTTTGAAGATGGGTTCAATGTACAGCATGAAGAGGATTGGTAAGACTGGAGAGCCCTGTGGCAGGCCTGCTGGGACTGCAAAAGGTGGACTCTGATACCCATCCAGTCATACAGCTGCTATTCAGCCTTGGGTAAAGCTTGGCACCCAGCGGAGCACTGTAGAGGGCCATCCTTGATCTCTAAGACGTTTTATCAGTCTGCCAAGTAGGACCGCGTCAAATGCACCCTTAACATCCAAGGTCAGCATGGAGGCACTTAGGCCGCGGGCCCAGGCTTCCTCAATGTCATGAACCAGTGCTGGGTCTTCAGCAAACCGATTTACAACCTAGGCGGCATGGGCGCCGGATCCCGTATTATAGAGACAGAAGATGACTACTGGGCCTCATTAACGCCAGGACACATGTGGTCCGTTATACTGCAGGGGAAACACCACAGCACAGACATCGCCGTGGTAGCCGGGAAAGTAGTGCCATTTCCCGTCTGGTCAAGATTATTGCGAAATATTTTGCCAGTTGATTTGGTATAATCCCGCAGCTTCTTCAGGTTATGGACGAGCCATATCTCACTATTGTATTCTGTAGCTGTCTAGATGGATGAGGGTGGATCTCCTCTATCCGGCATTCGTGTGTGGGCTCGCTAGTGCGGGCCAATCAGGAGCGGGGCATATTGAAGCCTGAGGCTCTCAAACATCAACCAGCGAATTGGGCAAATTGGTTTGAATAGAAAAAGCAAGAGCGATGTTTACAGTACGGCGTATCGGGAGGCTATACCAGAAACGGCAAAACTAGCCGGAAAAGGAAATTCACAGGTCCTGGTTTTACAAGACAAATGCGTGCCGTTGGGTTGGAGTGAAGGTACTCCCGGATGCTGTGGAAGCATGCTGATTAGCTATGATTGAAGTTAGATATATACTGTCTTGACAGACAGTATATATCAACAAGAAATCCAGCCTTCTCCTTCAGAAACCGCACCACATCATCAATCTCGTCCGGCACCTTATACCAGTGTCCGAACTCCTCATATGCCTTCCACGTCACATCCATCCCAAATCCATCAGATAGGATGGACGCCATCCGTCGCCCCAAGTCTACCGATACCTTGGGATCTGCAGACCCATGGCCCAGGAATACCGGTGTTTCTAAATAGGACGCACGCAATGCATTCTCTGAATCAGCGTCAGACTGAATGGGTGGCATACCGAGAATATCCCGGATATGATTGACTGCTTGGATGTGCAAGGGGACATCTTCACTATCTGTATCGTGGGCGAACGGGTCGTCATCGTCTTCTTCAGCTTCTGATTCAGATCCCGATTCTCCCTGATCGCCTTCGTCAGTCTTCAACAACCCAGCAATTTCCGTTTCAAAAGGTAACCACCCGCTCATCCCAATAAACCCCCCAAGCGGTTTACTCCCTCCTCCCGCAGAAAGAAATCCTCCCAAAAGACAGAACACAGAAGCCGCACACCCCTGACTCAACCCCCCAATCACGACCCGACCATACTCATCGCTAACAGCAGAATCATTCGACAAGAGCCCCGCCTCTTGATCAATCAATCCCCGAAGGAATTCACTACTTTCCTCTAGTCCATCAAGCTGTAATTCTGTCCGGGTGTTCGGGTCCTCAAGCGAGTAATTATCGAACCACTGGTTGATAGGGATCCGTTTCAGTACTGTAGAGCGGCGTTTTCTCGCGGTGGGGAAGATGGATTTGGTCGTTGGGAGGCGCTTCGCGATGCCCGTTGATTCGATGAAGACGTGGCCGAAGCGTTCGCGGTTACTACCGCGGCCGTGGAGGAGGATGACTGTGTGCGTATGTTGGTCATGCCTGAGAGGGGGATGACGAGGGGAGGGGGATAAGGCTTGGAAGAAGGCATGATAATCAGAGTTGGGGGACTATATAGCA
Source organism: Aspergillus glaucus CBS 516.65 (assembly GCF_001890805.1). Taxonomy (NCBI): domain Eukaryota; kingdom Fungi; phylum Ascomycota; class Eurotiomycetes; order Eurotiales; family Aspergillaceae; genus Aspergillus; species Aspergillus glaucus. Next base: position 144,826 of record NW_019170471.1, on the reverse strand, counting down.
GTTGAGGAATAAAGCGGGCGGCAAGGTTTAGTTACATTTAAATATCTGGTGATCATCGACAATAAGCGCCGACCTACTAATCTATAGCACACACTACCATCAGGGCGCTTGAGAATGTTGATAATGATCTCTTATTTCAGTTTGTCAAGCACTACGACACGGACCGTCCGCGCGCGCCTCCCAAAGTCACAAGCTACGATACCGGCACTGGTTGATCACGCAAAGATAAATTGTCTACAAGTGACTTCTATGATATACATGAAATGAACAAAATATGCATCTAAGAAACAAGCCACTAAGCATCAATCATCAACTGCTCTCCCTCATCCAACAAAGTCGTAACCCTCGCCAAATCATCAATCATCGCCGTACCATGCCCCACAAGCAACAATTTCTCCGCGTTCGCCGGCAGTCCAAGGTACGTCGGGGGCTCTCTCTCAGGAAGCTGGTTGACCCATTCCATAAAGTCACGGATACCAGTTTCACCAGGTAGGATAAGAGAATCGTCCTGCTCCTGCACGCCAGAGACGATGTTGTAGTCTTCTTCGAAGGCGGCTGGCGTGAGGAAGTTGTTCACGAGGCTTTCGAGTTGCTGGAAATCGCCTTGGTCGTCGATTTTACCGCCGTAGGTTTCGGTTACGAGCGTGCGGATCATGTCCCAGGGGAGTTTCTGGGGCGCGACATTGGAGCGGCCTTGGGCGATGGTTTCGATCCAGTAGTCGATGATGAATGCGGAGCATTCGTACTGTTACGTAGTTAGCATCAATGAGATTTGACTGTTGCTTGGTGAGAACTTACATCACTATCGTTGAACTCCCAGAAACCCTTCCAACCAAGGCTAGGCGCGTAGCGAAGACGTTCCTGAAGAACAGCATGCAAGAAGCACAGCAAGAGATACACACGAGCCTTCTCGACAGGAGGCTTGCTGGCCCGCAAAGACAACGTAGACAATGAGTCCTTCATATTGGCACGGATACCAGCCGGCTGCTCGTACATAAGCACACGAGAAGCACGGATAAGGTTGACCGGGATCTTGGGACTGGATTCCATCGAAAGGAAGAGCCTGAAGTTCTTGTGCGGCTTGAGAGTATCGAGTCTCTTCTCGAGACTCTGGAGCCACGACGGCGCCAAGTGCACGTTCTTGACCAGAACCCAGTTTCCGGCCGCCGCGGCGTTGCTGATTGCCTTGTCGGCGCTTTCGAGACCTTCGTTGGAACCCATTGCAATGTTCGCGCACCTGGATCCTGTACGTTCGACCAGGGCGTCGACCTTATAACTGGCATCGAATCCAGGACTGGAGCTGAGAGAGATTGGCGTCCTTGCTGTGACTTGGTCCACGACGTCCTTCAAGTCACTGCTTCCCTCGAATAGTTCACGGCCAAAGACAGAGCCGATGAATCGTTCCGCAATGGGGACGAACCGGTCCATTCTGCACAGTTTGACAAGAAGTAAGGACCGGAGCAGCTGATCGAGCTGAGGAGCGTTCTCCTCCCAGATGACAGGCACGGCATTCTCTGCAAGCTCCTCGCTGAAGAAACGGTCCCATTGCTCTGCGGGTACGGACGGGAAGTTTGTCTTGAAGAGAGACATGTTGGCGATCTTCTCCACGACCTTGTCGCGGTTCTCCGGAGTTGAGGACAGGTCTGCGGCCTCGACTGATTCGTCCAGTATGGTGTCGATAATGCCCTTGTCCATGGGGTACGGCGCAGCCTGCGCGAGAAGCATAGCCAGCGTGATACGGTCCTTATGAGCCAGTCCCAACGAAGTACGCTGGTACGTTGTCACGAAAAGACTCCGGAGGATGATCTGCACGCGAGCAGTGTGTTCCTTTTCTTGTGCGAGCTGCTTGTTCTGATACAGGACAGCGTTGAAGATGTCGACGAAGTACTGGAGCGAGAACTGGTAGAAATGGTTGATGTGGTGCAGCTGCTCCAAAACCGCAAACACAGCACTGCAGGATCGGGCAATGATGCTGTAGTTGAGCGTGACATTTTCCACCTCCGTCATCACACCTTCGGTTTCGACCATCTTCCTGGAAATCTCGCCTGCTTCCTTCTTGAGTGTCTCGAGGGTTTCGATAACATTGTCATCGTCGAGGATATTGCCGCGAGATTCGTTGAGTGCCTGCAAGAGGCGTTTCTCCAGCTGGCGGAGATGTACCTTGAACTCACCCTGCATCTTGACAAGGTTCGTGCGTCGCTCGTCCACATCGGGTCGCTCGAACTTGAGCACTTCGTTAAGTGACTGCGTCTGCAAACTGCTTTGTGTGACAGTGAAGTTGACGAACGTAGTTCTACTGCACACGTCTGGCGGGAAAGATGCAGACGGGTCTCTCGTCGAGAGGAACAATCTAAACGAAGGCGAGAAATCAATCTCTTGCTTGCCAAGTTGGATCAAGACACGACCACCGGTCTTCTGGTACTCCTTGTTGAGGACGTGGTTGAGAATCGGGTCCAAATGCTCAGCGTCTTGAATGAGAATTGGATTACCGAAACGTAGAGCACTTTCCAATTGCTTGACGAAGGAATCGTCAAGGAAACTCGTAACGGTAAGCTTGCGTTGGGTGCTTTCCTTCTGCAAGAATTCCGTGACACGGCCTGAAGGATCGATGATGAGAGGGTATCTGTTGAACCGCTTCAGGACAATGGCGTTCTCCGTGCAAAGGTCGTCGACCGGCAGCGAGTGGTCTTGCCAGGTCAGACGTTCGTCAGCATTGGACAGGTACTCCGTAATCGGGTTATGCGGCTTGAAGCTAACGCCGGACTGCGACAGTTGCTGAGCCCAGTCATCAACCATCGCCTTACGGAACTGCTGATCGTAGAAACCGGCGTAAGCCAAGAAAGCTGCAGCCATGAGAGTGTCACCAACAAGGGTGCTGATCTGCGTTTCAAACGACCTGCTTCCCTCTTCCCAACGGACACGCTCAGACGACAAACTCTCGAGCAAGCGCACACTTCTGTCGACCTTGAACTGCACACTCGACATCTCGGCCTTGATCTTCTGAGTTTCGCTAATGAGTGCAGCGTACTCGTCCTTGTATGTGCCAATGCTGCGCTCGAGGTCCTGGATGGTGTTCTCGATTGCCTGGGCCTCTGCCTTGGTTTGGAAGGCCTTTTCTTCAAGGTGGCCGACCTCGTCACGCAATGGACCAACACGGTCCAAAATAGCAGAGTAGTTGACCTGCGCTTCGACCCATTGCACCAAGGGACCACATGCCTTGCTTGCACGGGTGACACGCTCAAGGGTGAAGTCTTCCTTGGACAGATACTCGTTCTGCATCTTGGTCCTGTGTCCGCGCGTCATTTGTCGCTCGTTGTCGTAGTTGACAATGCTGGCAATGAAATCATCCCTTCTCGCGATACCCTGAATGGTCTTCCAGCTGTCGACCTTGTGACCAAGCAGAGTGCACACAGCTTCCAGGGCAAGTCGAACACTGGCTGGCGGGCTACCCATCGAACGAACTTCAGTCAGATGTTGACGTTTGATGTTGCTGACACTCTTCTGGGCCTCCAACACAGCAGGCTCGGCCCTGGCGAGATCATGCAGGACAACTTCCTTTCGCTCGGCCACTTCCTTCTCCTGTACCTCGAGGGCTTTTTGAACTTCCAGGGATGCGGCTTGTCGCTGTTCTGCCTCCTTCTGGTCCGCAACCATGTGCTTCAGCTTCTCATTGGCCTCTGTATCCTTCTTCTCGAGTTGCGACTTCTTCTCGGCAAGACTGGCGCGGAGATCGGTAACCTTGTCGACGGTATCCCGCAGCTTCTCCAAACCAACGTTCAAGTGTCTCTGCTGTTCTTCGAGATCCTCACGTTTTTCGTTGAAGAGCTTAACATACTGAGCAACGAAATCGAGATAGTGACGGGGCGTGAGGAACGTAGTCCTGCCTTGCTGCTTCTGCAAGCGCTTGTTGAACTTCTGCAAAGAGTAGTGGATGTAGACCATCGAGTTGACGATAGCATCTCTGTGAGATGCAGGCAGGCTGAGTTCACGGTAAGCGACAGGGATACTATCTGGTGCAACGAAGTTCGGCTTGTCCAGATCGACAGACTGGGTAAGCTCAGAGCCGACCTGGAAGAGGGCTTGATCGGACCAGTCGCCCATCCAGTTAAGGACACAACGGTTAAACAGCGCAGGACTGGTGGCGGCCTTCGAAGACAGGCCTTCTTCAGGAGGATTCATCGTGAAAACGACGTGGAGGTTCTTGATAATTTGCTGGGTGAACCATCTGTACAGTTCCTCCTGGGAGTCGAGCAGCAGACCCTGGCGCTGGGCACCTTCCTTACAGGCGGTCATCAACGAGGAGAATTCGTCGCCTTCGAACAGACCAGGAACCTCTGCGTTGGCAAGAAGGGTGTTCATGCGTTCAAGGAAACCCGAGTCGAGGACGTTTCCTTCGTCCATGACGAAACAGATTTTTTCACCCTTACATCCGGCGCGACGGAGCACGTTACGCAGATCATCGTCGAAATCTTCCGAAGAGTACTTGCCATGGACCTTAATCTGGAACACCTTCAAACCATTCATCCAGGCAACGAAGCGAGACAGCGTAGTCTTACCACTTCCACTAACACCAATCAGAATCAAGTGACCTTGCGGCTGTCGGAACACTCGGTCAATACGCAGGGCGTGCTCAAGAACGTCGTTGAATAGCACGAGAGGAACATCAACTTCTTCCTCACAGAAAGTCTTGAGACGCGCCTTGACAAATTCGCGGAGTTCCTCTTGCTCAACTGGAGCATAATTCTTGGAAAGCCAGTTGGAGAACAGGATAGGTCCCTTGAGAGCCGCTTCCTCGTCGATTGTAGGGAAGTGTTCCAATGCAATGCGGCGGACAGTATCAGCGGTCCAGTTTCTCTCATCTTCCGCGACGAGACGATCCTGGAAGAGACGCAGAGCCTCGTGTGCCCAGATCCGAACCATTCCTTCGAGAGACAGAGTCTCGAGGGGTTTTATGGCTTCGTAAACACCACGGACCCATCGAGTAAGTTCACGAGGCGAGTAGACGTAGTGCGGTTGGATCTTGGGTGTGAATCTTGTCTGAGACTCCAGGTAGAATTGCACCATGGCCTTCGTAAGAGCCTCGGAGTAACCACGCAGCAAAGGCAGGATCTTAAGAACGGCGGAGTTGAAGGTGCCGTAAATCTGGTTAAGCGAGATCTCACCAGGGTAATCCACCATGATCAATGGAGCATGGCGCAAGAACCTCTCGCCCATTGCGGTACGTCCAGCATCACTGGGGGGGTTACAAGCACCAACGAATTGAATGCGATCAAGAGTGACCCAGGTCTTGTCCGAAGTCCTCCAGAAACCGTTCTGCTCAACAAGCTGTCTCAGGAAGGAAATGGCGCGCTGGGTACCATATTTGTCGGGAGCAGGCAAGTTGATTTCATCGCAGAAGATGACCAGCCAGCGACCGATCTGGTTCGGGGACATAACAACACCATTCAATGTCTTCTTGTACTCACAGTACTGCTCAAACGTCTTGATCAAGAGGTCGGGTGTCGTTGCACTGGAGAAGTTAAGGCCCACGACCTCCATGTTCTGGAGCTTTCTGAGAGCAGCGAACAGAGTCATAGTTTTACCGGAACCAGGAGGACCGCAAAGCAGCAAGGGCTTGTGCTCCGCGAGCCAGGAGTAGAGCACATCTTCATGACGAATAGTGTCCACTGTAGGGATGACCACGTCCGTTTGGGTGATGGAGTGGGTGTTGACATCGATTGAAGGCACCTGCGACTGCCAGCTAGACCAGTCGCACTTCGGCAAAGTCACGTTGAAATCAATGAGCGACGATTCACCATCAGGCGGGAGGTCGATCGTCGACAGGGCGGACACGAATGCTCCGAAATCTTGACGGTCACCCAATGGACAGTCTCCAGTAAAAGACCACACAAGCGAGAGAAGAAGCTTCTTCGAGATGTAGGACTCAATCTGCTCCGGATCCAGCGGGAAATCGACATGCTGAACATTATACTCGAGGACATTTCGACAGGCCTTGTTCAACAGACTGAACAGTGTGTTGAGAGCGCGGATATCGGTAAATTCCATGATGTGGTTGTACTTCTTGGCCTCCTGCAAGCTCTTGAGAACAAGCTCATCGGTCTGCAGCATGTGCTTAAGGAAGTTGGAAAGCATTTCCTGTGCATCTTGAGTTTTGACTGCAGCTTGGCCGGCAGGCGCGCTGTCCTCATCGAGGTCCTCGAAGGTCTTCGTGCGAAGCGACTCGACGTAGTTGGAAATCATCATTGTGGGAGTTACGGTATCCTCATTGAACCAAACCATACCGCAACGACTGACAGTGGCCAGGGTAGCGTACTTGAGGGTCTCGACTTCGAACATGATACGGACATTGGGAGGCAAGTTGAGACGCTCACCGTTAGGAAGGGTCAAAAGCTTGTTGTCGTCAAGAACACTGTTCAAGTTCTCAACCCATTCAGGGTCGACATCACCATCGAACACGATCCAGTGCCGCTTCGAATCCTCGCCACGGAGGTTGTCCACGATCTTACGGAGGATGCCTGTGAACAGACCGTCCGTCCATTCTCTAGTCGTAGGATCAAGGTTTCCGTAAAGCGCCTCCTTGGACATAACCTTAGAGTCAATGATGTGGGAAACACCTTCAGTACCTTCAATACGTTGCAGTGCCTGGAGGAGAATCTTCCACGCGGACGATTTACCAGAACCCGACTTTCCGACCATCATAACACCATGGTGGATACTTTGGATCTGGTAGAGCTGCAGCGCCTTCGTGGTCCACATCTCGCTATCCACGAAGTGCTGCTCCTGGGCGATCTCCCGGATGGTCGCGGTAAGCTTCTCAAAGTTGGCTGGCACATATTCCACGCCCTGGAAGTCCTCTTTCTGAATGTCCAACATCGTGTCAACATCCTCCCGCACCAGCTTGGGCGCAATGGTCTCACGCAGACTTTGAACCATGATCTGAGGCTCGACAATCTCATCTGGGCCGAGCTCGCCCCCGGAACTGGCAATGCGGGTACGCTTCAGACCACCAGAGCTAACCAGGACACTCTTCAGGGCACGCAGACCGAAATCGTAATGGGCCTGCTTGGTCAAACGGGAAGAGCAGTGGTCGAAGAAGGGCACTGTCTGCTTTGAAAGGGGCTTCGCTTGCTTGAAACCCTGGGAGAACAGCATAACTTCCGCAATGAGTTCCTTGTCCGGCTTTGACATGGCAACACTGCGGAACAGCTTCTTCAAGTTATCGGGAAGGTTGGAACGGCCTGCATATCCAGGGTTCATGGTGATAAAGATTCCAGTGTTGGAGTTGACGGACAGCCGTCTGCCAACAAGCTCGATTTCGGATTTATCAACTTCTCCGTTCTTCAGCCCAATTTGAATGTTCTGGATTTGCTGAGACACAGCGGACAAAATACGCTCCTCGAGACGGTTGAACTCGTCAAAGCAACCCCACGCACCGACTTGGCAAATACCCAAGAAAATACGACCCATGGCCTGGAAATCAAATGTATCGTCACAGCAGAAAACAAGGGTGAAACGACCAAGCTGAAGACCAAGCGCCTTGACCGATTCGGTCTTACCCGTACCAGCAGGGCCATAGGGAGAACCTCCGAGTTTTTGACACAGCGCCTGGGTAAGAGTGAGGAAACAGCGGTCCGTAAGAGGAGTGCGGACGAGACGCTCGGGAACACCCAGGTATTCGAAACCATAAGCCAGCTTGGCGTTTGCCATGTGAACGTGCAAGCGCTGGAGGAAGTCGCCTTCGGCGTGGTAGACGAAGCGCATTTGGAGCAACCAGAGGTAGTGCATCGGCGAGGTGGCGCTGGACTGAATAAGTTTCGCGATGACATCTCGCTGGTGAACGAATTCCGTAATCATATGCTCGCACTTCTTTCTCGTGATCGTGTCGAGGTCGCCCAGCACGGTAGTTGCAAGCAGTTCAAGCACTCGGACTTGAGAATCGAACAAGGATTGAAGGTTAGCGCCGCCGTTCTCGAGTTCCTTTTGCACAACTCCTGTCCAAATAACCTGGCTGGCAATAACAACAACCTGAGCCGGGTAATTGGCAAGGAAGTCGTTGAAGGCAGTGCGGTCGACCTCGGGGGAGTTGTAGATCGTGTCGAACTGCTCAACAGCCTCCGCAATGAGTTCAGCCAGCGTCAACTTCATGTTGTTTTCAAGCGCACTAAGCCAATCGTTGATCCTGGGGGTCTTGACAAGGTTGACTTCTCTCTTCAGACGGACTTCCTCGCCCTCCTTAGACGTGAAACCGACAATGTTGTTGTCATCATCCATCAGCAGTCCAGACAGACCAGCGAACATCTTCTTGAAATGCTTGGCCACACGGAAGATGTCGTTGCTGTTACCGATAATTTCCAGTAAATCTTCATCACCAACGAAGTAGAAACGGGGGAAGGAAACACGTTCGCGCTCCAGGTATTCACCCAGCGCCTTTTGGATCTTGTTCAGCAACTCAGCCAATCGTTCCAGGGACTTCTGCACTCCGTTGATTGCGAGGACATCCAGGACATAAGGCGACTTGTAGACCTTCTTCATTACGTTGAAGAATTCGGAGTTGATGTTCTGGAAGCGACTGGACTCGAGCGGGAGAAGGTGCTTGATGTCGGCATTGCCCGTGAAGACACCCTCGAGATAAACCCATTGTCTCTGAACGTCAATCCAGACGTCGAACAGGACATGAACACGGTTAAGCTTATCCTCCCAAGATGAAGCCTCCTCTTCAAACTCCTTGAAGTACGGCGAGTGCCTCATGGCTTGCAGAGAGTTCAAGTTCTCACTGCACTTGGCGAAAAGGTCATCAAAGCCACGGATAAGACGGCACTTGTTCTGGTAGTTGACAAGATCAAGGGAATAATTCTGCCATGTCTCGCGAACGGATCTCAAGAACTCTTCCAATGCCATTTCACCCTGAGCTTGGGCAATGATGTTGCGAATAACTACCTCAGTGGCAACCAGGTTCAAATCCCAAACATCTCCAAGAGTAAGGGAGACAAGCGAGAACCTCTTGCCAGGTTTCAGGGCCTTGTAGATTTTCTGCCAGTGACGTTCGCGGACGGCCTCAGACTTCATGTCTGAAAGAAGAGGGTTAACCTTGAGCAGTTGTCGGAGAACATTTTGGACGTGCTCAAAGGCCGCATATTGGCGCATACGACTTGGCATTTCTTTGGTCATCTTAATCAAGCCATCGATGGCCTGGCGAAGTTTCCGAGGCTGGATACTTGTCCATAGCGTCTCACGGAGATCATTCAAACTCTTCCAGATAGTGGATAACGCCGCCCAGACCGACATAAAGTCCTGAACCTCTTCCAGAATTTGCGGCAAAGAGGACTGGGAGCTAGCAGGCAAGTCAAGAGCCTCCTTGGCCTTCGACACCATTTCGAACTCGGACTGGAGAGACTCAAGACGCGTCTGGAACATGCTCAGAGTGCGAGAAGCCTCATCCGGAGGAATGGTACCTGAAATTGGCTTGTCCTCGTTCCACTGCGCGATAACCTCCGCGATCCTGTCACCAATGACCTTGTCTTCAGCGGCGATCTTTGCGCGCAATCCCTCAGTCTGGTCCTGGACGATCTTGCTCTTTCGTGCGAGCAGTTCGTTCAAAGCCGCCCATTCACCATCAACGTTCTCCACATGGAGCCAGTCGCTGGGGAATTGGTAACGCTGACGGGCGAGGGTGGCTTGACCTTGACGGAAGAGGTCAACTTCCGGCTCCCAGACCTTAGCCTTGCGCTTGCATTGCTGGACAATGGTGATGAAAGACACAGCGTGCGCCGTAGAGGATGCTTCCAGCGTTTGTCCTTCCAAGTCGCGACGGGCGGAAGCAATGTCCGAGTGGACTTCCCGCATGCGACCACCGAGCTTGGAACCGAACTTGAGGAGGATCTCGTGTTGCCACTGGTCGTATTTGGCATTGACCCTGGTCTGGACTTGCTCGTAGTCGATCTTGATATTTCCGAACGAACGGCTGACCTCGGAGGTGTCGAACGTGGCACGGCTCTTGCGAATCTCCTGTAACAACTGCAGCCATTGGGAGAGGTCATCGCCAAGGATATCGTAGACGTGCTCAGACCGCAGATCCCAAAGCGACTGGAACTGCAACCACTTATCGACATACTCGGAAACCTCCTTCACACGGGTCTCCACGGCGCTGTAAACTTCGTTCAGTCCATCGGTACAGTACTGCGGCAAATTGGCGAAGCAGGTTTCCGAAACGTGAGCCTTTTCGACTTCGATCGAAATCTGGTACCGGGAAGACTTAATCCTCTCCAGATTGCAGATAACGCCCAGCCAGTGATCGAATTGCGAGAACCAGCTCGCCCGTGCATATTGCAATGGCGGGTCCAGATGCAGCACCTGGTTCCGCATGGAGATCTCATGCGTCAGTTCAGGGAATTCGATCTTGTAAATTGTCGCTTCAACTTCGCCTGTTGCGGGATACTGAGTTCCAATGGAAGTCTGCGTGTCGTGCTGCTCATCCTTTGCCTCCTGGAATGCAGTGATCCATTCACGAATGGCACGAGTAAGACGCTCGCACAAGATGGCCTCGATCTTCTGGTTGAGGTTTGCAACCCAGTATCCGAGATTCACGTAGTTCTCCAGGTTGAGCTTATCGACAGCCATCTGGATCGTGTCCAGTCGTTGTTTGAATGCGAGCGCTTCATACGGGCAGGTCTTGAGTTCGTGAATCGCTTTCTGGATGCTCTCGTTGATCGAAGCCAAAACGGCCGTCTTGGATTGGAGCACAGACGCGGAACCTGCGAACTCACGGACGAACTGAATATGCTTGCTTTCACCCCGAGTAGCAAGGGTAGAGTCGATAGCACCGTTGGCCAAAGCCGATTCCTTGAGGTGAAGTTCGTACGAATGAACAAGTGATTCCCACCTCAGGCGAACACCCTTCTGAATCATGCCTTGGGTGTCATTGATGTATCCATTGAGGAGTATTGCCACTTCAGCCATCGATGCAATTGAGCGGCTGGTCTGCAGCAGCGTCCGAACACTCTCCATCAAACTGATGGCATACGGGTACACACGCTTGGCTACCTTGGAGATGTTGCTCACGGCGTGCGGCACGTGAAAATTGAGCCACGTGAGGTTCCGAACTTCCTTGAACAGAGCAATAACCTGGGCGTCAAAATTGACAGCCAACTCCAGGCTGTTTCCGGCAGCGCGGTTCTTGACGATGTTGAACAGATATCCAGAGATCGAGATGTGTCTCCTCTGGACATCATGCATCCAGGAGTCAAACACTTGTCGAGTATCGAGCTTCTTGCGGAATAAGCTGCTTTCCGCTTGGAGCTTCTGCCCCTCCGAATGCAGGTGCCAGTCCTCACCAAGAACATCCTCAACCTTCCGCATGTATCCTTCGAGCTGGCGTTCGATTTGGCGCGCCCAGATAATCGCACCGGAGACAGGTGGGAGATCGCGCAGCTGTGACATTGCATGCGCCTCAGAGTAACCATACTGATGCTTGAAACGCTCGTGCAAGGCGGAGATATCCTGCTTAACGTTCTCGATAAGCTGGGTCTGGTATTCACCAATAGCACCCCGAATCTTGGGACGGACAAGGAGTGCGTTGAACTTGGAGAACACCCGGAACATCTCATTCGCGTTCTTTGCCGTGGCCAGACGGTCACGAAGGCGGGCGATAATGGAGTTCTCAACACGGGAGGTGCGCTCGTTGTAAGCAATTTCTTCTTGAATCCACAGTTGTGTGCCTTCAGGAGAAACGTCAAGCACGTCAACATTCTTGAGAGCAGCGTAGGCCTGCGCGACTTCCTCCACAGCATCCACATCACCAATCTCTTCCACGATGACGGCTTCGTCGGAGCCAGCTGCAGCAGCATCGCCAGATGACGAGCTCTTGGGCCCTAAAACGTTGACAATAGTCCTCTGGAGTTGTTCGTGGTTGACGCGGAAAGTGTTGATGTACTTCAACCGTTCCTGGGTCTTCTCATGGCGTGGGGTAATCTTGATCGGGATGAACTTCTCGTTGCGACGACGGGTAGATTCACGAGCCACACTGGTGAACTCCTTCAGGTTCTCATCCCAGGTTCGCCAAATGGCACCGGCGGTCTTCATCAAAGAGCGGAACTCGCGGTAATCCAAGTGCAGGATAGTCCGGCCATGCAACAGACTATGGATTTGTGCGTCAAGATCGCCTGAGATGGCCTCGACAAGGGCAAGCGCTCGCTTGATTGGGTACGGGCAGATCTTCAACTTCTTGTTCAGATGGCCAAAGATCAAATTGAGCGATTCCTGGACCTTCTGCAGCGTGGTGGCAGACAAAAGCTCATCCAACGGGAAGTCTCGCATCAACTGGTTGTATTTCTGGACCAGGTCCATGGCCTCCCGCAAGCCGGTATCCGCAGAGAAACTCAAAGTCGCTTGGTAACGTTTGGCATGGCGAAGAATATCCATAGTAAGCTGGACACCATCACGACGAAGCTGGTTCTCAATGCCTTCCAAAGCAGTCTCCATGGATAACCAAAAGTTGATTTCTTGAGCTGCGGACCCACTGTCAGCATCGCGGGACATCTTCGTAATTGTCTGGATAGACCGAATCCAAGCGTTAACGGTATTCTGAATGCTGTTGATGAACCCGCTGTTGTCAAGTGTCGCGGAGTCAATCAGGTCCGTAGTGGCTTTAGGAAGAGCACGTGTTGCGGCCTCATCCAAAGCAGCCTGGACAACCTCATGGAGGGGCAGGTTCAAAGTCGGGATCTCAACATTCTGCTGCAAATGCAGAAGCCCAAGTTCCAACTCCGCAAACTTCTTCTTCGTTCCAGGAACTCCGGTCTTAGCCTCCGTGTCCGTCCGGGGCTTGGACCCCGCAACCGCATCTTGATTTCGGGTGTAGGCCTCGAAGTAAGGACTCAATCCGTGGTGTACCAGCAAGTGTAGGATTTCGTACGGCGACATAGAAGAACCCTGTTGGGCTTGGGCGTTGTTAAGCGACGCAAGACCAGGAAGGTTCATCACCTGGATCTGTGTCGCGATAGGAATCGTGGGATCAATCGGGGCAGGACGTTTAATGAACGCAACCGACGAAATCGTCGTAGAGGCAGAGGAGATCTCGGCGGAAAGGTTGTACACATACTGGGTAGACGATGCTAGAATCGAGCAAACGTATCAGTCACTTATTGTTCCCTCAAGCAAATTCACCCCGCCGCACACACCGCACATACCTTGACCATCCTCCATCCCATCCGTAGTATCTTCAGACGCCACAATATCCTTCTGCACATACAGAGCAACCTGCGCCTCCGAAGCGAATCGCATACATCGCTGTACTGTGTCATTGTACTTGGCCGGCGATAGCAAGCTACCAGTGCTTTCCAGCTCGGTTTTCAGAGCGCCCAAAGTCACCTGCAGCACTTCCGCCAAATATTGAATGACAGCAGCGGGATCAACGAACGACGCCTGGGGCGGCGCGGGCACGCCATTGGACACCTCTGTCGAGGCGACCTCCATCGTTAAGATTCTCTTATGGGTTTCGGGAAGCGATGATCATCGAGCGTTAGACGTTAGGAGAAGGATCGGAAAGCCCGCGGCGGCCGGACGAGAGGGAATGTTGATAACAAACGCGCCGTCAGACTCGTGTAAACAAAGGCGTAGAAACAAACAGTAATATTAACAGAAAGAAAGGACGACAGGGTATCGTGACTAGACGGGGTATCAAAGAGAAAAAAGACAAAAGGAGCCCATCCGGAGAATCAAGCGGTCGACCTGTCCAGAAGGTGAGGCTATCCTTTGGCTCTCCCGGCGCTGTGGGACGCGGTCAGGGGAGTTCCGCCCTAGTCCTGAATGGGTTAGCGCCAAACGGCGGCAGCATGTAACATTCCCTGGCTTATCTCCGCCTTAACCACTGGTCCACGCTGTCCCTGACCCAGACTACGACTGCAGAAATGAAAATGAAAGGAGGACAGTTTGATTCACTTTCTAATAAAGCATGAAACTACTGAAATTACTATGTGCAGCTCAAATTGTCCGCCAAGCAAGGCTAAATCGCAGTCCCAACATCAGGCATTTTATCCTGGGCATCCTTGACCTCGCGGCAGTCACAATGGTACTTCTCGCGGAACTCAGCGGGAGATATATCTTCAAGCAAAGCCAAAGCTTTCTCGCTAGCTTTTACTTTGGCGTAGCGGCCAGAAGATGCCATTCCCTCACCAATGACGGCGTCATGTACGATCACAGCAGCAAGGACACTGGCTGGGGTTCCGTCGACTCCCGGGAATTCACCTGCTTTGAGGCAGTAGTTAGTACATCCATATTCATTTGTGAGTCTGTTGTGCAGATACGTCTGTGAATGAGTTAGTCAGGGTCAAGAATTCAAAATACCGCTACTGCATTATATATCGGGAAGGCTCTTACAGTAGGATGCTTGTTTGCGAAAGCATCGTATATGGACATGTCATGGAAGAACGGCTTGACATATTTGTTGAAGAATGTCTCAATCACCTCGAAGTTGAACTCCGAATCGACAAAAATCGCCCCAAGGTAAGATTCGACCATGTCAGACAAGCACTATATATCCGTCAGCCAGGCATAACACACTCAACACAAAGGGACCATGTCAGGGTTACCTTAGGCGGATCTTTAGTACCAACCCAGTAATCCACTGCACCTTCGCTCTCGGCCTCTGCAGCTTGGATCTCTTCGGCATAATGGGTGATTTGGGACTGCAAAGGGTTGCTGAAGTGCCGGAGATGCGTGTGGAGTTGGAGTCGCACTGATAGTGCACCAAGGAACTTGTTGGATACCATCGCCATCTAAGAGTCGTTAGTCGTGCCTGATGACCGTTACTTGAAGACTTACCTTGTGCTCTGTGAGCCACTGGGGATCTCTATCAGGAAACCTCGCGTACAGATCTTCAACACAAACCATATCCAGCAACGAATCACCCAAAAATTCAAGTCGCTGGTAGCACGGCACTTTAGCCCACGCTGAAGGGTACGAAGGGTGAGTGAATGCAGAACGCAAGAGTCGGGGATACTGAAATTGATGACCCAATTTCTCTTCGACTTTCTTCGCGAGATCAATTTCAAACCCGTCTGCTCTCACAGTCTGATACTGAGGAAGAGAGTAGTGACTGAAGTAATCTTTCCAGTTTGTTGCCGTGTGATTGTCACTACCAACAAGCGCGCTGACTGCTTTCACAGCCATGTCAAACCGGTGGTCGGGAGCACCCGAGAGTAGAGATGCACCTATCAACGCTTCGCACACATCTGCAATTGTTTTTTCTCCAAGTGCGTGTTTGCTTTCGGAAGTAACTTTCTTGCTGTGATCTTTACCCTTTTGCAGCGTAAGACCTACCGGGTACCATGTGTGCCTGGAGAACCCACGGCTCCGAATATACATGTAAAGCTTCTTCTTGATGGCGACATTGAACAGATTCTTGTTGCAAATGAGGCACATCCGGTTGACGTGATAGTCGTACTCGTCATCGTCCGGATTCTGCGTAAACAAGGCAATAGACGTGGCCATCTTGAGGAAGCAATCACCCAGGAACTCAAGACGCTCGTAGTTCTTTCCCATGCCACGCTGGAAATGGATCTGCTGGCCC
This sequence comes from Aspergillus glaucus CBS 516.65, assembly GCF_001890805.1. NCBI lineage: Eukaryota > Fungi > Ascomycota > Eurotiomycetes > Eurotiales > Aspergillaceae > Aspergillus > Aspergillus glaucus. The sequence continues at coordinate 129,261 of NW_019170471.1, read as the reverse complement.
TTGTGTTCTTCAGTGTTGTCGGAATCTTTCGTGAATGCTTCCAGGGCAAATTCAGGATGGACGACCAAGTCCAGGGTTTTACACGCGTCGAGGGTAATTAGATGGGAATCCATTCTGCTGATGATTGCAGGGAATGCGAGGAATGAAGTAACAAGTGAGGTCGGGATCTTTGCTAGTGTCAGCAGAGCCATAAATTATAACAATGGAAGGGGAAGCAAACAGCTGATATTCTCAGAGCTTCCAGGCAGACGACACTTCTGGTCTCTACTGCTCGTTCCTGCTCCACCATTCTGTCCAACAGATTTCTTCGAAGACGAACCAATTCAGCGCGAAAAACTGGTTGCTCCCAACTGGCTTTCGCGAAGAACCTGGCACGGGAATTTTTAGAAAGACTGACGCAGTAGCTCATGATATTGTCCATGTGTCTCCGACGATGCACCCAGTCCGGTGGAGGGTCAGAGGGACGCAAGGTATCATCCACTTCACCTGTGAAAAGCCGGAATCTACCATCCCAGGGATCGTAGACGAGTCGGTTGACCAATGACTTCAGTTCCATGTCAGTAGAGAATTGGACTTCCTCGTTCTTCTGGACGAAGGATAGTGTTTCCCAGTCGATCAAACCACGAGGCGGACTCGAGTTGTCCAGTTCAGTTGACTGGACTGCGGGGGCAAGCCAGTATGGAATTTTCTCTGGTTCCTTGGTATAGACCTTGTGGAACACATCGCGAAAGACGCGAAGCGTGAAATCAGCCAGGCAATCCAGCTCTTCATTGGAGACTTCCAAGAGGTCGAGCACAGTCGTTGAGCTGACGTTGGTTTCCACATCCTCGTCAAGGAAAATGGAGAACGACGGACACTCTGGGAGTCTTTCTCGAGTAAGCAGGATTATATCACCGTGCTCCCTTGAAAGCGGCTCTGAGGGGTTGAACGAGATGAGAACCGCATAGAGCTTGGTTGGCAAGGCTCCCTCCGGAATATCCCAGAAAGGCGGCTTTGATATCATATCGTATTGATTTGTATGCTTCGATGTGATGGCCAGTTTTGCATTCCGCATGGCAGGAAGCCGCCGATGATAGATCGAATTGAAATGATCATCGAGAAGCTTGTGCTTACGCAGCAGAAGACACGCGTCAAAGGCTGCGCATTGCTTTGCACTTGACTTTTTCATAGCCGGGCTTCCAGTTATTCCTCGAATGGGCGACTTCTCCGGTAGGATGACTTCGCAGACATAGGTGCTGTTCACAGGAAGGGTAATGTACGTGACTTGGGTCAACGACTCTTTCTCGTATTGCTGCATATTCTTCATTAGCGCTCGTTAACAATCAGACAAAGAATAGTCCCTACCAAGGAGCTGGCATAGCGCGCAAGAATAGCCATTGCCGAATGGTACGTTAACATTGCTCCTGTGGATGCAATCTTGTATGTCCGTTTGCTTTCCTCATGTTGGAGAATCATCTCCAAATCATGCTCACCGCCGTTGAGCAGTCGATCTTCTGGTAGGGCTTCACAGAAGCTTTGCATAATTTGCTAATGGCGAATGAGCTATCCATATACTATTAGGTTTGACGCCAACGTACCTCAGCATCCCGAACTTCCACAAGTCGTTCTCGATGTTCAAGGTTATTCTTTTCGACCATGGTAGCATACTAAACAGAACGTCATTATAGGTCTCCCGTGGCTTCCCTCCTTGGGGTACGTACGGTTGAGTCAGAATGCCGTGCACGGCCTCGGCTCTGTACATACTGGATGAGGGTATGATATAGATCAAACCTGACAACCAAGTTACAATCTGGAATATCGAGTCCCTCCTCAGCTACCGAAGTGGCAAACTGAAGACCGTTAGCGCACAGCACAAATCACGCGTTGGATCTAGCCTTACCAAGCAATTTATTTCTCCTTTTCGGAACTTGACCAGGGCAATGAACTGTTGACGGAAGGTTATGTTCATTCCAGCGAGATCACCAGATCGAACTCCAACCAGCACACCGGGACGCATGTATGGAATGTTTAACTCGGTGAATAGCTCGAATAATATTCTGGCCGTGTACCGCATGTCGGTAAAGACAATGCATTTGGTTTCCGTGGGATATTCAAAGTGCTTGCGAAGTTCTCTATGCAAGAGCTGCACTTTAGAGCTGAGTGAGCCGAGGGCATCGGGGCTGTCGAAAGTATGGTTCCTGACAATGTCGCTGGCATCCTTGATCCGTTCAATCTCTTTGTACGCGCTTTCGGGAACCCTGCCAGAGCTCTCATCATTGATGACCTTGCTGACTTGACCTTCAAGCTTTGGCAGCACATCTTCTGCTAAAGCATGAGCCCATGCCCGGTCGGAACACCATTTGCCCAGCTCGGAGCTGGCGTTCCAAGCAAATCTGAAGACCGGTTCTAATGATGCGATGTCACCAAAGCGGTCTTTCATGGTTTTATATAATTCGGTTCCAAATGGTGCTTCAAGTCTGTCGTATGCCCATGTCCTCTCTGTTGGCCGTTTGATGAATTGTCGTAGGAGGGTCAGGTTCGAGGTTGTTGCAATCTGGCTGTCCAGCAGCGTCTCTAGCTTTCTATCGTTGGTTAGTATACTCTCATGTCTTTGGGTCGTATCAAAACATACGCAGCTGCATCTACAATATCGCCTCGAGCGTCAATCGGTGATGCGGTCATTCCAAATACTCTCGGGCGCTTGGACGGAGGTTCTTTGAGATAGGAATCACGAATAATTCTAGGGTTCAAGTCAGTCATAGTTTCTCTCTTGGGGACCCTCAACACTAACCGCGCATAAGCGTGATTCTTCTTGGTGTGATGTGCCTCGTCGAAGATCAACAAATTGATCTGATCCATCCTCACATACGAATTTAAGAGACATTGGTTCAGAATCTCTGCCGTGCATACAATCACCATGTTTGCGTTGAAGTGCTCATCCCATGTCTGCTTGCTCCACAGGTCTGCTCCCATGGCACCAAAGAACTGTCCTATGTTCTGGTCGATGTTGTTGCGCAACACAGCACCCTGCTGGTATACGAGCGTTACGCTGTCGACCTGAAAGGTTTTAGCTATCCACGTTTCCCATATCATAGTTGATTCTCCATACCAGAAAGAATGAAATTCGAGGTGGCTTGCTCTCAGCACGATCATTCAGCTCTTTCTCGATGACGTGCTTCAGCAACAGCACAGCAATCAATGTCTTCCCAGATCCTAGAAATAGCTTTATGTTAAACAGCGAAGTCATCAAAACCAACACGGGAGTTGTTGCCTAACACTTACCCGTATCGAGGACCGCAATGGTGTTTTGCACTTTAGCCCTCTCAAAGAGCTCCAGTTGGTATTCCCGAGGGTCTAACGCCCCATGTCCTAGGTCTCGTCTCGCCACTAGATGTGCCGTAGAAAGCTCAGCATCGGGGATATCTTCGCGTACGGTTTTCTTCGTCACAGGGCCCGTATCAGCGCGCTTGGAAAGCCTGGTCATCAGTTAGGTCCAACAGTTGTTCAGAGATCTTGAATGGAAACCTACAGAGCCTCAAACGAAGCATTCTGTGCTCGTCGACGTCTTGTCACATCGTTCAGATCATCTGCTGGCTCCTTTTCTGCATCGCTGTCTGATTCACCAGAAGATATATATTCTTGCTCAGCGACGGCGTCTTCTATTGCGGGATTGTCGACTGGGTTCCCTGACAGGATGACATGGGGTCTCTGCTCATTAATGGAGCTCTGTCCCCCAGGATTCCCTGGGGTTGCCATTCTGGATCGAAGTAATGACTAGCAGATTGATCTCTCAGGGCAAGAACACGGGACTGTTGAGCCGTAGGTTAGGTAGTTGGTGGTTTTTCATCCTGAAAGAAAGGAGAAGAAGAGAAATTAGAGAGAGTCGATAGAAATGATTTACAGTGAATGCGACTTCCATTCTGAGCTGTCTACTACTGCCAGGGCTCCTGGTAACAAACAAAGCAACAAACGAATCGTTATCAACGCCGACTATCGCGGGGCTCCATAATAAACCCAGATCTAGCGGGGAGCTTCCACTCCGACCATTCGTTCCACCAGAAAAAAAAAAAAAAATATCTGTTCAACTCAATCAAATCACATATTCACAATGGATCCCGATCAACCTCAGAACTTACGATCTCTGTTCGTGACAGCAAAGGCAGACAAGACCGCACTAGAAGTGCGTCCCGACACCACCTCCGAGCTCTATCGCAGAGATGTAACCGCCGTCATCGCCAAGTTCGAGGAATGCCAGCGACTCATCAGATTACTCTCCTTGTTTAGTGCGAACGAGCCAATTGAAGAGGTGTCTACGGGGGATTTGCAGTGAGCTATTTCCTTCTTATCTTCTGGTTGGATTGCCGTGTTTGCTAATTTCATTTTTTTCTTTTTCAAGGTATCTGACCCTCGAATATCTTCTCGCGGACCTACTCCAACGATCGTACAGCTCGGATCGCGAAGTTCTCCTTCGGCGCTCTTTACAGAATTATGAGGGATACCTTTCACACATGGATGATTATGGGCTGCTCAACGATAGCAACCGAAAGCTCTACGAGCGATACACCTCGAAACCTACGTCCTTCTCGTTGACACCGATGAACGATCCCACCACTCGCAGAGAAGCGAAAGTATCAAGGTTTAGGGAGGAAAAGGAACTGAAGCAGAAGCTCGAGGTTCGTGATACTGTATGGGGATTCTAGATTCAAGGGTTATACTGACATTTGTCAAGTACTTCTCGCAGAACCACAGCCAGCTCGACGATGAAGATATCCGACGACTATATTTGGCGGAACTAGACCTCTATACCCATCAGACCTTCCAAGCCCTTGATTTGCTTGCACAAGAATTTTCAATGCTTTCGGCTATTCGCAACGCCGCACCTCCCCCGGACCCACGCCAACAAGAAGATACCAGAAGGCGGAACAACGCGGACCAGTCGGGCTATTCCGAACGTCTCGATCCTTCTCTATCCCAATTACTACGAGGTGGTAGAGGCGGACCAATACTCAACAGGGATGGAAGGCCAATGCAGCCGTTTACTTTGCTCGACCGTCGGACGCAGCTCCAACAAGGCGTGTTCAAGCCCAGCCATAATCTCCCCACTATGACAATAGACGAGTATCTTGACGAAGAGAATAGGCAAGGCAACGTTGTTCAAGGAGGCGAACAGTCGGGCATCCAGCCAGAGATCGACGAGGACGATCTGGACATAGCTGACGAAGAGACGATGAAAGCACGCGCTTGGGATGAATACAAGGAAGCGAACCCAAGAGGCTCTGGGAACACTCTCAACCGGGGTTGATTTCGCTATATTTCTTGATTTTATCAATATATATTGGGAGGAACTGATAATTGGGCCGGATTGTTATCACGACTAATGATACCATATTCCAAGGAAAATAATGCAAATTTCTTGCACATCAGTCATTCTATGTATTTTCACATGATTCTATGTCCATTTACAAAGGAGAGGACCAGCATCTCCATGGTATCAGTTCACTTTTATCATGAGAGCTATCCATCATTCCTTACGTCGTCACCTTGTTTTGCTGGATTTCCTTCAGAATGGAACCTGCACCTTTCTCGACCAGTGCCTTGGCGACCGTAACGCCAAACTCTTCAGCAGCTTCGGCAGAGTCAACGGCTCCATCGACTTCGACTTCAGCGCTCCGGCTGCCGTCTACACTGACGACAATGGATCGCATTTTTAACTTAGAAGATCCATCAGCGGCTTCGACCCATTCTGTCTCAGCTCCCAGTGGAGCACTGCAGCCTCCCTCCAGGGTCCTGAGCAGACTTCGCTCCGCCAACGCTGCCAGCGTAGTCTCCTTATCACCGACATTGCTCAGCATATCATGGATCTGCTTATCATCCTTGCGAATCTCAATCCCAAGAGCACCCTGCCCAACCGCGTGTAGCATAGATCCATTCTTCGAGTCCAGGTACTGAGAGATACGGTCCTCCAGACCCAACCGGTGCAGACCGGCCGCAGCCAAGATTATGCAACTAAACGGGCTATCCTCCGCATCCAACTTGGCTAGTCGAGTACCGATGTTCCCCCGCACATCCATGACCTTCAGGTGAGGGTATTTTCGTGCTAGTTGTGCACTCCGGCGGACGGACGAAGTTCCCACGACGGCTCCGGCGGGCAGATCGGCGAGACCCATTTGGGGCAATCCTTGCTTTATCACCAGGACATCTCTGCTGTCTTCACGCTTCATCATGGGGCCCAGGGTACATGACGACGGAATAAGGGTCGGCACATCTATCGGCAGAAATGAGTTAGTGTCACAGCAGGCAAAGTACCAAAGTACAGCACCAGAAACATACCTTTTAGAGAATGCACAATGAAATCCACATGCCCGGCAATCAAAAGCTCCTCCAGCTCCTCAGTCCAGAGGTTCTTGGTCGTAAACTCTCGGAAGGCAATGTCGGTATTCTTGTCACCTACTGTTTCGCGCGAATGGATATCAAACGAGCAATCGGGGTTTGCTTCTTTCAGCGCCGCAAGCACCAGGTTGGTTTGGAGGAGGGCCAGCTTCGATTGGCGCGTTCCGATGATAAACGTTCTCTTCGTTGCGGAGTCATCGGAGGAAGTGGGAGGCGGGGCAGACGTCATGGCGATTGATGCGCGGGCAATAGTACCGGGTGATAGGCAACAAAAAATAGTGAAAGGGTAACTAGGGACTGCTGCGGACTCTCTAAAAGAATGAAAAATCGAACTTTGCGCTCTTGCAGGTATCGAAGGTCCTTGTCGCCGTCGAAGAATCCAAACGTAAAACATTCCCCTCCGACCAACGGGCCGCCGATACGTATGTCATACCAAAGTTACCGTACTAATGTAAAGTATGTATTGTCACGTAATAACGCAACCCCGAATCACGGGATGTCCGAGAACAGCAATCGTCATATCTCGCCAGCCAGCGCAAGAGCTGAGTACTTGTAGGACTAACAGCCACCGCAACTCCAGATAATTTGTGAAGATTACTGACTCTGTCCTCTTCTCATAATAATCTCTTGTTTTTCTGGTGTGTTTCTGCGCCATTCAATTCCCTCGCCACCACTGTTTAGACGCTAACTCCCACGCGCAGTGGATCAGCGCTCCTCCCAGTCTAACCTCGGCATCGGGCCCTTATCTATCGCTTTCTCCCCCAGAGCCATCGCTTTCATCCACGGGGTTCTGGAACCTTTCGCGCCCGCCTTATAACCAACATTCCCCGTCTCCTCATAACATCTCCATTTCTGTCGTCATTGCTCCATACACTTCCCCGCGTTCTCTCACTTGTGTCGCTTTTGCCATTCTGTTCAACACCGGCTTGATACCATTCACTCTCAGCACTACTGCTGAGGTCCGATATCGCACATCTAGATCTGGATCTCACGAGGGCAGTCAAAGATGGGATCCTCTAAGAATGACAAGACTGGAGCGGTCAAGCTCGCCATAGTCCCGCTTCCCAAGGGCACTGTCCTGCTTCCTGGGGTCACCGCGCGGCTTCCGGTCCCCAATCGTCCGGACCTCTCCAACCTGCTGTCGTCGCTGCTGGACCAAGCGTCTAAGGGCCAGCGACATGAAAATAGCATCTCTTTCGGATGCGTTCCGCTTGATTCACCGTATTTGAGCAAGGATTCTCAAAACCTCATTGACGATGAGAGCTTGGATGAGGATAAGAAGGAGGAATACGAGGCTGTTGATGCTGGCCAGGCGAGGAAGGAAGATCTCTTCCATTATGGCACCGTTGGCAAAGTGGTTGGGCTTCAGCGTCGTGTGTACGGAGAGCCGTCTCTGCTTGTCCAGGGTGTTCAGCGCTTTAGCATTGAGCGGTGGCTGAAAGAGAGACCATTCTTCGAGGCGGAAGTCATCCTTCACGAAGAAAAAGGTAAGATATCCCCAGAGTCTTGACATAGGCGATAACTAACTCGATTATCTGTTTTATAGACCCCGGAATCAGCGACTCCGACACGGTGGAATCATTCCAACAATTAAAACGACTCTCGCGAGAGCTTCTCACCCTCCTACGGTTTTCGTCGCTAATACCTTCGCATTCTCCACGTCTATCGCCAATTGTCGCGCGCAAATTCGAGTTCCTTATTTCCAAGTCCGATTTGCCACACGCATCCAGACTTGCCGACTTCCTGGCGGATATTTCTGACTCAAGCGTTGAGGAGAAACTCCGGATCTTGGCTTCGTTGGATCTGCAGACCAGACTGGGAAGAGTGATCGAGATTCTCGATAGACAAGTCCAAAATATCAGGAACAATGTCAAGACCACTCATCTTACTTCATCATCGTTGACCCCAGGCTCTGCAATCGACATCAGCCAGATTGACCCGCGTGATCGTGAGCTCTTGGCTAAGCGGGCAATGGCTGGCCTCGCCGGTCTATCGCCCCCGGGGCCTCTTAGCAGGCGCAACAACAATGATGACGATGACAAAGAACTGAACGAGGTCGATGAACTTCAGCAGAAGCTTGACGAGGCACAGCTTAGCGCCGAGGCCAAGAAGGTTGCGGATAAAGAAATCAAACGTCTACGTAAAATGAACCCTGCTAATGCGGAATACGGCGTTTGCCGGTCCTATCTGGAAAACCTCGCTGAGATCCCGTGGTCAAAGTTCACTGAAGACCAGCTTGGCCCTGACACTTTGACGAAAGCGAGAAAGCAATTAGACGATGACCACTACGGACTGGAGAAGATCAAGAAGAGGCTGCTTGAGTACCTGGCTGTGCTCAGATTGAAACAGACAACTAATCAGGACGTCGAACAACAAATTTCTACGTTGACCAAGGACCTCGACAGCTCAGACGAGGACATTGAAAAGGATGTCCCGCTCCTGTCTGAGGCTGACAGGGTCTCGATTGAGGCTAAACTGGAGCTTCTGCAATCTAGGCGGATGGCAGACAAGTCGCCGATATTGTTGCTTGTTGGTCCGCCAGGAACTGGCAAGACCAGCTTGGCAAGGTCTGTGGCGGCTTCGCTCAACCGTAAATTTCACCGGATTTCGCTGGGTGGTGTCCGAGACGAGGCTGAGATCCGCGGCCACCGGAGAACATATGTCGCAGCAATGCCTGGCCTGGTAGTCAACGGCCTCAAGAAGGCCGGCGTAAACAACCCAGTGTTCTTGTTGGATGAGATTGACAAGGTTGGCGGTGCCAATTTCCAAGGTGACCCATCTGCGGCGATGCTCGAAGTCCTCGACCCTGAGCAAAACCATACATTCAGCGATCATTATATCAGCATCCCGATTGACCTGAGCAAGGTCTTGTTTATCGCAACGGCCAATTCTCTTGATACTATCCCCGCGCCGCTGCTTGACCGTATGGAAACCATCGCATTGTCTGGATACACCACCGTTGAGAAGAGACATATTGCCAGGCGACACCTTTTGCCCAAGCAGATCCGGGCGAACGGTTTGTCGGATGGACAAGTTGAACTTTCTGATGACGTCCTTGACAAGACTATCACGTCCTATACCCGCGAGTCTGGAGTTCGCAACCTTGAGCGTGAACTTGGCGCTATCTGCCGTCACAAGGCCGTTCAGTTTGCGGACGCCGGAGACACCGGCAAGCCAGAGACCTATAACCCAGTTGTCACGGTTGACGACCTGGAGGAGATTCTTGGTGTTGAGCGATTTGAAGAGGAAATCACTGAGAAGCACGGTCGTCCCGGTGTGGTAACTGGTCTTGTCGCGTACTCTACTGGCGGTCAGGGCAGCATCTTGTTCATTGAGGTTGCCGACATGCCAGGCAACGGACGCGTCCAACTGACTGGAAAACTTGGTGATGTTCTCAAGGAGAGTGTGGAAGTGGCTCTCACCTGGGTCAAGGCACACTCCTTCGAGCTTGGGTTGACCCACGACCCCAATGAGGATATCATGAAGAGCCGCAGCATCCACGTGCACTGTCCCTCCGGTGCTATCCCCAAGGATGGACCTTCAGCTGGACTCGCGCATACGATTGGCTTGATTTCTCTTTTTGCCGGCAAAGCCGTGCCTCCGCAGCTTGCCATGACGGGTGAAGTTTCTCTACGTGGTAGAGTGATGCCTGTTGGTGGCATTAAGGAGAAGCTTATTGGTGCATTGCGCGCTGGCGTCAAGACTGTCCTTCTTCCCCACCACAACCGGAAGGATGTCAAGGATGTGCCTCAGGAGGTCATCGATGGTATCCAGATTATCTATGTCAAGCATATCTGGGAGGCTATCCAACAGGTGTGGCCTGATTCCCATTGGGGACAGCAGCAAGTGAATTTTGTGGAGAGCCGTCTGTGATTTTTCACTACGGAGTAATAATCCGCGTTTCTTAATTTTTGATACTCTCCTATCCCGGATCTGTTTTCAATCCCTGATTTTGTGTTGATATCCGTCCATTCTTTAATTCTCCGACACATGTCGGGTCCCTTCACTGTTGCATAGCGTGATTCACATGCTTCTACGTCGTCTAGCGTCTATACTATGTTTGAATATCTGAATATATGATTCCAATACTATATACTTGAATCGAACTCTATGCCATTTTTTCACATGACGCTTCCGAAAACGGTGCCTCCATTTCCGGCGACCCGAGTGGTTAGATCATCCGCCTGCCCTAGTTGCGACCTCTGGACTGACGTTGATACCACCACTCCACCACTAACACAATGAAAAATGACACCACCAAGCGCAGAGACAGGAAATGTAGGTTTCCCTTTTCATCCCCTCTTCCTCTCTCCCGTCCGTCCGCTGAGCTAATACTCTACTAGGAATATGATGTGCAGACTGATCTACATCCATTGCACAATGTGATTGCCCAAGCAAACCCCTCGGAGCAAGATTCTAGCTCCGGTGACGGCATCCCGATTTACACATCCGGAAAACAGCGTCTGATATTCAGGGTCTTTTACGCGCTCATTGGAAATATCCAGAGCAGTAGGTGGGGGAAGCGGTCGAGTGTTTTGCATCTAGAAAACCTCCTCTCCCATTATGTCGACTCGACCAGGATCGCCATCGTTGTTGTCGCCGGATGGAGGTAAGATGAAGCAGCGACCAAGGCGACAAAATGCGAACAAGCCATCCGCGAAAAGGAAAAACGAGAAACAGCAGTTGTTATTCGACTCTGTGGCTGAACTGCTGAATCGTCAGTGGTGCACTGATCATATCAATCATCCTTCACCGTTTCATTCTTCATCCGAACGACAATGCTATCCCTATTCATCTGGCCCTCCATCTCCCCCTCAGCATGAACCTTTTCATAACGCCAACGCTGAGTCGCAAGAAGAACAAGCCCGCCGCAACCGGAGCGACGGGAGCAGACCAACAACACTTGTGAATTCGACCGGATCCAGCAGTAATCCTCCGTCCAGTCGATCCTCGCCCTCCCACGAATTCCATTTCGATTATTCCAACCAGTCTGATCTATCCCGCGAACGAACACAGCGACCACAAACGAGTAGCTACTTGGATGTCACCGCAATAGACGCATTTCATGACGACGATATACGAAAGCTGATAACCCGACTTGCAGCACAATACGGCCATGTTTCGCACATGGGCGTGCTGGACCCGAGTTATATATTCTTCGTCAATGGTGCTCGGACGGGTGCGTTGTCGTATAAACTCCAGAACCAGGTTGCTATAGTCACTGGGGACCCGTTATGTGAACCGGCAATTTTTGAGGATATCCTGCACGAATTCAGGGTATACCGGGCACGACGGCGCTGGGGAATAGTTATCATGGGCGCGAGTGAGATATTCATGAAATACGTCCGACAGCGCGGGTGGACGGCGATGCAATTCGGTGTTGAGCGAGTCTTGAATCCCATGGATAACGATGTTCTCATGGAGAAACGCGGGAAGAGAATTATAACGCAGAACAAGCACCTGCTAGACCCAAAGAAAGGCGGCTTCTCATTAGGCGTATATATACCGTCTGTTAGAACGGACCCAGTACTCCAACGCGAGTTAACGGAAGTATACGACTCCTGGCGCCATATGCGCAGCGAAACCGCCCGCGGCAAGTCTCAAGCCTTCATAACCATCTACGACCCCTTCTGCCTCCCCGACCTCATGATCTTCATCTACGCGCGCGGCGCCAATGGCGCAGCAATGGGCTTCGCAGCCCTCCGCCGCATACGCGATTCCCGCGCGTACCATCTCGACCCCTGCGTCGCGGCACCCTGGTCCCCCAAGGGCGTCAGTGAACTCCTAACCTACACCTCAATGACACTGCTAAACCAAATGAACATCTCCTCCCTAAGCTTCGGATACGAACCGCTCCAGTCACTCGGTGAAATGACGGGCATAGCATCCGGAATAGGAAAAGTCATTCGACATGTGTATCACTATACATTTCGCCGGTTGCCGTTGGCAGGGAAAAAGCCGTATCATGATAAGTTCCGGCCGGATGAGAGGCAGGATGCGGGGGTTTGGTTGGTTTTTCCGGGGGGTGTGCCTGGGTTGAGGCAGGTGTTTGCTGTGGCTCATGTGGCGCATATTAGTATTAGGAAGTTGGCGTGGCCGGAGGGGGGGGCTAAGGATAAACCGCGTCGGGTTTGGGAGACAGAACCAAGTTGATACATCATTATCATGTTGATTATTATTCACATATCCCTAGTCATACTCGTTGTATACAGGTAATTCTCTGAATACATTCAGGACACAGCGCTCGACCAAACATATGATGCAGAAAACAGTAGTGTCTTTAAAAGAGTGAGCTAGGTATCCTCGGCTGCACCATGAAATGCAGGAGGGATGGCCTCGGTAGAAATATAGTATTAATATCGTAACAGTGACCGACAGCGCATTTGTAGGCTCTCTGGAGCCAGCCGTTCGACCACAATAGCAAGGTTAACGGGAGGACTTATGCAGATGTTTGCGTCTGTACGTCTAGTTTTGTCACAGCTGCATGAGAATGATATCCCCAATTTCGTGCTGCATAATCATATAGTGGATTCTGTTGTAGTCACGCCACAAACTCCTTGTTGCTCAGACAGGGACCGCTTTCAAAGGTGTTGAATGAGAGATATGTAATGCAAATTATTGTGGAGTTTGACTCTGCATCAGGGAACCAATATTTCTTCCTCACTTCAAAGTAGTCCTGTGTTGTGTAGTGGACTAAATGGATGATGTTACTTTCTTCATCAACCACAACCAGTCCAGCACATACTGAGACCATGTCTTCAATCTGTGGAATGTTCTCTTTGTCAAGTTCTGGTGCTCCTTGTTCCACTGCAAGCGCGTGCTGCAGTTCTGAAGTAGTAAGCTGTCTCTTGGCACAGGTGATCCACAACAGAACACCCATTGCAAGGTCCAAGGCGTCTCCATCTTGCTCTTTGATTCGCCTCATAGCATCTTCATACGCCTCAGTATATGCTTCAGGCCCTGCTGAAATGTTTTTTAAAGTTTCCTTGATCTTCTTGAGTCTCTTTTTTGATTTTATCGAGTCAAAGTGAAGCTGTGCAAGAAGAAACCTAGGCTAATGGTCAGTTTCTCCAGTTTAGTTGAGCAAGTGATATGAGAGTTGACATACATTCCATCTACAACCTCTGTAATCCTACTCTTGATCTCTTCCTCATGTTCTTTCAAGAGTTTTGATTCAGTTTGTGAAATGTGGCCTACTGGCCTTCCAAATATTTTCACACATCACTTTCATGAGCACGAATCTCTAAAGTGATACCATTGAACTTCTCAGCAATCTCTGGTATTGGCCTAGCAGTGGCAAAGATGTTTACTGAATTACTGGGCACTTCTTCTGAAGGTCAAAAAGCTGGGATAGGAACACCTTTCAGCAGCCATCTGATGCCTGGCATTCATCAAGTGCGTCAACAATAAAGAAGACTCTTGAATATGTTACCAGCACAAATTGGAGAGCTGTTGACAATTCATCTAGTGATGGCTGTGTCCATCTATCCTTATGTTGTTCATAAAGTTCTTTCACACTTTCCAGTAGAGAAGATTGACACTGGGATAGTTGTTTGAGTATACTTGCTAGTAAGTCTTCAGCCTTCTGCTTGTCTTTCCACTGGAAGTTGCAGTAGATGTATGCAAGACCAATGGTTTGGTTAGTAAAGCACTGCATCATGAGGTCATTAATCACAACTGCAGTGAGAATTGTCTTTCCAGCCCCAGGAATCCCTGGACAGAATAGCATCTGCTTATCAGACTTTAGCCAACCCTGATATTTGGTGGATTCTAGAAGCCATTGACCAGTTCCTGGTTGTCATCTCTTGATATAGTCACTCTGCTGCGGGCCATAGTCAGTTTGAGTCAGCCAGTCAAGTACTTCATGGTCTTCCTTTCTAGTCAACTTTAAACTCATTGTTTCAATGTTTACTCCGGCTCTGGATAACGTTTCATGAACTATATCTATTATTAGGATGACGAGTCCACATAAAAATGGTGGCTGAAAGATGACTAACACACATGAAGAAGCTCACTGATCCTCTTCTCAGCCTCAACCCTGTTTGGAGCAACTCAATGGAGAAGATCTTTTGCATATGCAGCTGCTGTCATTGCTGCATATCCTTGCCAGTCCTTATTCTTATGGGAGTCTGAGTAGTCGCAGATACCGCAAATAACCAGACATGGAAAGTGGTTCATCAGCCCTGCTGCTTCCATCTCAAAGCACAGAACATCCTTCTCTGCAGCAAGTCTATCTCGAATTGAAGCGTCCTTCATCAACTGGTTTGCTGAAGCAATCAGGCCATAGTGAATTGCTGGATTATCCTCATCCTCTGTCCGTTCATGCCGCATTACCAAGTGTGATGGATCATCTCCACAGACTGTGTGACGGCTTGACACTGCGTCAACGGCTCAGTGCTGCGTCAATGGCTGACACTGATAAACGGCACCAACATGCTAGACGAGTGGTGATGTCAAACAAACGCCTATAAAACCTCTGTTTCCTATAGATAGATGGAGCAAGAAAATTGGCTTTGACTCAAAGAAAAACTTTGGAAATCAACTATAAGAAGGTAACGCGAGATGGAGTAAGTCAAAAATATCGCGACTGAATTCAGCTGCACGAGCTGAATCTGGTGTGGAGTTGGGCACCTTAGCATAGTCGCCCGCCACTCTGTCACATCATCCTGCATAAGGCTCCATGGAATCGAATTCGAAAATAATTGTAGTATATGATCGAACTACAGTCTGTCTTAGCTGTTTAAACAAGATATATTGCTTACCGTATATGGCTACGTGACGCACTAGCATCGGTGTAGAGACTTCCTTTACAGCAATTTTGCATGGTTGGCGTCTGCGACAGTGTACATTATGGTCTTGACAGCCATGCAAGCTCTCTTAACGAATGGGCCGCTACCCGGTGGGACCGCGCTGGTTTCGGGTAGGCGATGCGAAATCTCGCAGTCCCAAAGTGACTGCGGCGCAGGGCCTCCACACACACAGCGCCTAGGGTAGGGCGGTGATTCGCTAAACCACTATGCTGGGAACAGGCCGGAACCCCCGGAAGTTGGAGACACCGGGGTCTGGACGCTCAATTCCTTTCTGGATGTAGCATGGCGTTGACCAGTTCAGATAAGGATGGGTGATGGCCCGACCCATAGGGATAAGGAGTTATGCCAATCCCTACTAATTGCAGACAAGGCAGAAACCGACAACGTAAAGGATCGTGGGCGTGGCAGTGTAAACATACAGATAACTAGAACCGTGCCGCAGTGAATTTTAGCGCCAAAGTATGACATTATCCTACATCAATTCATGCTGTTTTTGTAATGTCGGAGGTGTGTCGGGCTAATGCTTGCCTGGAACTGGTCGACATCTATATCTAAAAATTTTGACATTAGTGTCTCCATCATCCAGGTGGTTCCGGACGGATTACCAACTACGCCGTGTTCCTGGCACAGTGGTTCAGCAAATCAATAGACCGTCCTAATCGCTGTGCCTGTGAGGCCAACTGTGCCGCAATCACTGTGTAGGGCTCGGTTAAAATGCTATTACGACAATCAAATTAAAGCAAGGCGAATGACTTTAGAGATCGGAGCATAGATCCTGCGGAATATGTCGTGTGCAGAAATACCACACCAATCGACTTCGTTACATCGGTCCACGACAAATCAGTGGATGTTAATCCTTCTCTGCTCATTCTACATTTGCCTCGCTCGTGCCCGGTTTTACTGTCCGCCCATGCCAACGCTCCTATCCCCAAGTTATACAATTAATATTCCATTACATTTATATACCCGGCAGCCTCCATTTAACGATTGAAATTGCGCGGCGCTGGGCGATGTTGGGTGATGGCTCACCCTCTCTATAGTGCACTCACCTACTCCCTGGTCAACCAAGAGAGCAAAACCCCCCTTTTATTTTATTCTAAAGACAGCTATAAGTCTTTTCAACACTAAAGTAAATACATACGACCATAGGGTGTGGAGAACAGGGCTTCCCGTCCGCTCAGCCGTACTTAAGCCACACGCCGGCCGGTTAGTAGTTGGGTGGGTGACCACCAGCGAATCCCGGCTGTTGTATGTTTTTTTGCCTCACTCGCTACGCGAGTGAGGCTGTAGTCAGTTTATGCCAGTGACCTAGAGCACTAGTTGGGTGTAGGTATTGCGGTTGTGGTTAGTCCGCAGTGTAGACATGAGGTATGTGGCAAGAAGGTTTTGAGGATATATATTTACATGCAGTGTTGGATTAGGGCACGTAATGAGTGGAGTCATGATGACTGGACCTTGTAAGAAGTCATGACTCGTCAGCTCGGTCGACTCGTGGCCTTTTTGTACAGTCCACAAAAGCTATATCAATCTCTCGAAAACTGAAAATGTGATATGCTTATCTGTGTGGCTTTGGTGTCTTCATTTTCTGAGGATGTCCTGTTGTTCGCAGCCTAGACGGGCAAAACATGAATATATCATATGGTATGAAACCCGCTTGCCGCTAGTGATCCAAGGGAGTTCTCTCAGATCTCGAATGTATTCTGATGGTGTATAGACGCATGTGCGGAAGTAGTCCCATTATTCCACATCTGAAATTTGGTCAGCATGTAAAACTTGTACCTTTGTTTTTGTCTAATGGGTAACAAACGAGGGTCTATGAGCTCTGGTGCTTCGTAGCGAATTGTCTTCACATGTTGTCGCATTGGGGACTTGGACGCTTGCTCTAGGCGTTCAAACCCTGCTTTTGAGAAAGAAATCCTTAATTTTTGAAACAAATGAAGGGCACAGAGAGCTCTAAATTGCTTGTTGACACGCGAGAGCTCTTCCAGAGACTTGTGTAGATGGTCAATTTTTATGATGATATCCAAGTGAACTGCCAGAATTCTTTTTTTTCTTTTGCTTTTTTTAAAGGATCGATTTTCTTCCTCAGAAGTGCTCAACATAAATTAACCTCGGGGACGATCTACAGCCACACTTTAACTCTCATATCATTCCTCATTCGCACAAGCCTAATTCCCACAATGGATTTCCACCATCTATCCTCTGAACCCTCATCCTTGCTTGACATATCCAGGTTCCAAAACCCCAGTCTTCACTTCCCACAGGCACAAACCATTGCTCCTGTTGCAAAAGTAAATAATATCCAGCAGGAAAAAGATCTAATCAATGACAGTGCACGATTTTTTCACTCTGCCCCTCACGTTCCATTTCAAGAACTACTACTCAGTCTGCATGTACTTGGTCCCACATTGATAAACATGGTGATTCGGAGCAAGCCGCATTTGTGTTGGCTGGTGGACAAGCTGATATCCGGTTTACATATGGCTTGGAAATATCACGCATTGTCTCCACGTTTTAAGTTAATGATGAGACACGCTAAGCTTTTTCGAATTCTGTAAATTTTTCTTTCTCCATGAGCGGGCGATATTCTGAATACGACCCTGTAAGCTGAGGTTTAGTACGATTCTGCAAAAAAGGTAGATGTGTCCAAAAAATGTAAAATTTTAGGTAAGACAATAATAGATTGAAGATATAAAGCAATTTGGTTTTGCCGATTCTTACTTCTGTCCAAGATAAATCTTGGACAGAAGTAGCCGTACCGCACAAACGTCTATAGAGACTGTTAATTGCCCAGATAGATTTCCTTTTCTTCTTCCTTCCCAGATTCGATATTCTCGTCGATGGCTACAATAGTCTATGTCACGGAGCATAGACATTCACTGAGCATGGACAGTCACTGAGCCTCGCTTAAACCCTTTGCACACATTAGATAGCTCGTCGCCGGCAGGCCTG
>NW_019170471.1:109336-109895 GCF_001890805.1 Aspergillus glaucus CBS 516.65 | reverse complement strand
AAAGAAGAACAGCAACACCACTCAACTCCACAGGATGGAAGTGACCCCAGAGACATTGAATGACAACTCAGGAAATGGGGATGCCTAGGCAAAGTCTCCTGCTTAGGCGGTCACACTGTCAGTCTTTATGGCATTGATTTGCAAAGATTGCTTGGAAGAGAACAAGATAGCTTCACTTTAGATGTACAGGTAGTTGGAAATGGAGTATCACTTGCAACTAATGCTTTGATTGACACTGGAGCAAATGGATATGTGTTTTTGAGCACACCACTGGTGATTAAACTAGCCCAGTTCTTTGGTATAGGCACCCTCCCACTGAGTCAAGACTGTCCAGTCAGAGGATATGATGGTAGGATGGGAGAGCCAATTACCCATGCCATAGTGCTGGACCTGTGGGTTGATGGGAGGAAACTAGCAGACACCCCTATGCTGATTGCAGATCTGGGAAAGCATGACATCATCCTGGGGAAGACATGGTTGGTGCAGAACTGAGTCCTACCTGACTGCACCAACAATCAATTGTTGTGGCCTGATGAGTTACCACCCTGGAAAGAAGTGG
>NW_019170471.1:105756-109046 GCF_001890805.1 Aspergillus glaucus CBS 516.65 | reverse complement strand
ACATCTCCACAAGGGCAACTCAGAGATTTTTATGACAACACTGGCAGAAATTGACAAGATTGTGGATGACAAAAGACAGCAAGAACAAGATGAAGAACTGGAAAGTATCCAGCAGAAGCTTCCAGGCCAGTATGAAGAGTTTGCAGATGTTTTCAGCAAGATAGCATCTGACAACCTACCACCACCACAGGAGGTTGATCACCAGCTGGACCTTGAAGGAGATCCTTCCAAGACAGTTGGATACAGCCTGTTGTACAAGATGTCCACAGAGGAACTGGAGGCTGCCTGGGAATATATCATTGACAATTTGAACAAGGGCTTCATTGTGCCCAGCCAATCTCTGTATGCATCACCAATCTTGATGGCAAGAAAGCTGGGTGGAGGCCTTTGGTTTTGCATGGATTACCAGAAACTGAATTCAATTACCTGCAAGGATCGATACCCCCTACCTCTGATTGATGAAGTCTTAGAATGGATCTCCCATGTAAAGGTGTTCACCAAGCTAGACATCAGACAGGGCTTTCATTGCATTTGAATGCACCCTGACTCAGAGGAGCACACCACTTTCTGGACCTGATATGGTTCATACAAATACAAGGTAATGCCCTTTGGGTTGACCAATGGACCGGCAACTTTCCAGCAGTTGGTAAATGATATCTTCATGGACATGCTAGATGAGTATGTCACAGCATTTGTGGATGACCTCCTCATCTATAGTGTAAATGAAGCAGAACATGAACTGCATGTAAAAGCAGTCCTCACTTGACTACATGCAGCTGGTCTGCAGGCCAGTCTCCATAAGTGTGAGTTTCATGTTACCAGGACCAAGTATCTTGGCTTCATCATCACCACAGAAGGGGTAGAGGTGGATCCAGAAAAGGTAGCTACAGTGCTCTGGTGGGACTGGCCCAACACTGTAAAAGGAGTACAATCCTTCTTAGGATTTTGCAACTTTTACTGATGGTTTATTTATGGATATAGTTGCATTGCGAAGCCACTGAACCAACTAACAAAGAAGGAGATCCCATTCTGCTGGACCCCAGAGTGTGAGGAGTCCTTCCAGCAGCTAAAGCAGAACCTTGCAACTGCTCCAGTACTGACACACTACTGTCTGGAGCTACCAACACAGCTGGAGACAGATGCCTCTGACAATGTGGTAGCAGCAATCCTATCACAGCTGAGCCCAGAGGATGGACTGTGGCACCCTGTGGGATACCTTTCATGGTCAATGACCCCTGCAGAGCAGAACTATGAAATTCATGACAAAGAACTACTTGCTATCATTGTAGCACTGAATGAGTGGAGGCCTGAACTAGAAGGACTACAGAGGAATGACTGATTCCACATCTTTTCAGACCACCAAGCTCTACAATACTTTATGACAACTAAGTGGCTCAATGCTTGACAAGCCTGCTGGGCAGAGTTCCTGTCAAGATTCCACTTCCTCATCAAATACCAGACAGGAAAGATGAATGTTTGTGCAGATGCCCTGACATGACAGGAGCAGGATGCAAATGTACCAAAGGACCACTGCAGCCAGATCTTGTTGCGTTGTCAGTACCTGGAGGCTCAGATCCTTGAGGAGCTTGCTCAAACACAGGCAAAGAGCAAGCCATCAGGTGGAGAAGGAGATGAGACACCAGGTGCAGGACTGAAGGTGATGGATTCCCAACTCCACCTCATTGACCGCATCTGCCAAGCAAACTGCAGATGGGACCAAGAGCAACAGCAGGAAAGAGGAGAACTGGAACTGCCATGGACAAAGGAAGGAGGACTGCTTCTCCACCAGGACTGTTTATATGTGCCTGACCAGGATGACCTGTGAGTCAAACTGCTGGATGAGATCCACCAACAGCTGTCAACTGCACACCCAGGGAAGACAAAGACCAAGCAGCTCCTGAAGGAACGCTATTACTGGGAAAGTTGGAGCTGTGATGTAGAATGCTATGTGGACAACTGCATGACATGCAAGAGGACCAACACTCAACATGATAGGCCCCTGGGACTCCTTAAGTCACTGCCAGCTCCAAATTGACCCTGGCAGCACCTGTCAATGGACTTCTGCTCCCTCCCAAAGGATAAGAAAGGATTCAACTGCATCTTTGTGATTGTGGACTGCTTCAGTAAATGGTACATCTCACTGCCCTGTCACAAAACCACTGGAGCAGAGGACATGGCAAAGCTGTTTATTGAGCACATCTATTGATGGAAGGGCCCTCCAGACACTATAGTCTCTGATCAGGGAGGCCAATTTGTCTCAGAATTCTGGAAAGCAATATGCAATGTACTGGGTGTGAAGCTGAAGCTCTCAACTGCTGACCACCCACAAACAGATGGACAGACAGAGAATGCAAATCAAATCATTGAACAGCACTTACACCCATTTGTGAATCATTACCAGGATGACTGGTCAGAAAAGCTCCCCATGATAGACTTCACTGGTGCACTATTGGTGGGTGAGTCCACAGAAACTTCTCCTTTCCTCATTGACAGTGGCTACACCCCCAGGACATCTTTTGACTGGATATCAAACCTTAATGGAACAGTTACAGAGGTGAATGCCCAGCAACAACTACAACAATTACAAGAGATATGGGACTGGGTGCAAGAATGAATCTGCACTGCCCAGGCACGCCAACAGCAGAATGCAAATTGCTCAAGGCAGGAAGTGGATTTCAACATAGATGACATGATAATGATATCAACAAAGAACTGGAACACAGGCTGTCCAAGCAAGAAGCTTGACTATCAGTGGGTGGGCCCTTTCCAGATCCTTGCAAAGGAAGGAAACGCATTCCACATCAACCTGCCAGCCTCTATCAAGGTCCACCCAGTTATCAATCCAGAGCACCTCTGCAGGGCCTCCACATCTGAACCCCTTCCTGGCCAGCATGCAGACGAACCACTGCCAATCACTGTCAATGATCAAGATGAATGGGAAGTGGAGGAGATCCTTGCCTCCCAACTGAGATACCGAAAACTGCAGTACCAGGCAAAGTGGATCAGTTATGATGATGACCTGAACTGGTACCCTGCCTGAGACTTCAAGAACAGCCCAGTAAAGCTGCAGGTCTTCCATGCAGCGAACCCAGAGGCACCAGGGCCACCCTGTCGATTGCTTGACTGGCTCCGCGCAGCAGAAGATGAGGAGTTCCTGGATGACCACCAGGATGATGATTATCCAGTTTCAAAGGACTGAGGGCAGCCCTTCATCGGGAGGAGGGGGTAATGTCACGGAGCATAGACATTCACTGAGCATGGACAGTCACTGAGCCTCGCTTAAACCCTTC
>NW_019170471.1:75469-105656 GCF_001890805.1 Aspergillus glaucus CBS 516.65 | reverse complement strand
ATAGCTCGTCGCCGGCAGGCCTGCCTCTTTCCTTTTCTCTCCTCATGTTAGAATTTTGTCAGATAATCTACCAATACACTCATATTGCTCGGGACCGTCACAGTCTAGATAGGAATTCAATTCATTAGTATCTGCTGTTCCGAGCCCGTGACAGTTACAGTGAATATGTTTCAGGGAATAATTTCACAGAGCGTGACACCACCTTTTTGTTCAATATCTACTGCAAATATATGCCAGAGAGGAACAGGTTGCGTGGCAATCTCTTCACAGAAGTGCCAATCAACAGCCAGACTGGAAGGCAATGTTTGCAAGATCTGGTAAACCTATGTGTCTCTAAGGAGAAAGTCGCATATTATCCAGGTGAATCACCTAATAATGGACAGTGCCCCATATGTCTGACAGAAATGTCAAAGTATGTTTCATTCTCACCACTAATACTCTCTGGTTTCTGACTTTTTACAGATTTTCGATCCAAGGACGCTCATAGCACATCATACAATGTCGATAGCAGGGTAAGAGCGGCAAGCTACGCGTGTTGAATAGCCTTGTTCATCTCTTCCGAGTTAGTCAAGGTCCGTTAGCCTCCACGAGTTCTGTTTAGGACGGGTTCTGTTTAGGACGTACGTAAATCAAGCTCTGATACTTGCGAGCGTGGAGACGGGCATGCTTAGTGGGAATAAGCACTAAATCCTACACAAGTGGGGTGTCCTTGAGTCGGGTGGAGTCTAAAGTTAGACCGACGGGTGAATCCGAGATCCTAGTTCGCTAAGCTTACCCTCTCCGTAATAGGCGAGATTGCGCCATAAGCCCTCATTAGCAGATCATCGAGGTGCAAACGAGCCTCCTGTAGCCTCGATCTATTCGACGCGCTCCACTGTGAATACTTTCGGCCGACCCCCGTACGCTACATGAGCCCTAAGCCGTACGTGACAGGGATCGCTTTGTGAGACTCAACCTAGGCTAGAGCTAAACTAGTATGGATTGATACTAAAGCCACACGGCCCGCCTGTAGACTGCTGACTGTAACACTCGAGCGACTCGCCCACCAACATCCAACTTCTGTTTTCTCCCCAATACAAATTTCGTCCCTATTCTACGAAAATCTCGACCGTCCGCCTCCTTCCTTTTTTTTTTTTTTTGACTTTTTCAAAAAAGGTTTGACATCATTTATAACCGTCTCACATAGATAACCATGCCCCCCAAACCTGGCCGCCTTGCTTCCATTCTCCGTCCATGGGGCCTGATCTGGTTCTCTATTTGCCGTAAGTCTTTTGTCACCCCCGCCACCAATTTCCACAACTCTACTAATCATCCCTCCCCTACAGTGCACTGGGAAGCTTTGACACAAGCGGTTCGTCGAGACGGTCTCGCAGCACTTGGCCGCCCACGGCAAATTCGAGATGCCGCTTCAGCAAAGTTGCTCAGTATAACCTGTAACCTAACCCACTCGCCATATCTTCCCTCACTCAATTTGTGTACAGAGTAGACTGACCATCATGCGCAGCTGGCAATTTTATCGCTTATGAAGACACAACCATTGTTCCCTCGCTCGTACAAGCCGCTGGCGGCGTTGTTCTCGAACTGGGCCCTGGGCCAGGCAATCAGATTCATCGTTATGATACCTCTCTTGTCAAACATGTCTATGGTGTTGAACCTAATCCCCACTTTAAAGACAACATAGATGCCAACTTGGACAAGCATAGCCTGCGGGATAGGTATAAGCTTATAGCTTGTGGCGTTGAAGATAGCGATGTTCTGAGAGAAGAGGGAATCACGGACGGGAGTTTGGATGCCGTGTTATGCATCCAGGTCCTGTGTGCCGTAAAGGATCCGAAGAACGTGATGAAGGAGGTGTGGAAGCTGCTCAAACCTGGAGGCAAGTTTATATTCTGGGAACACGGATGGAGTAGAAACCGTTTGACGACTGTAGCGCAAGGTATTTCTGTCTCTGCCAACCTTTCTTCTTTTCTGGGTGGACTCTATAGATGTTTGTCTCTAGTGGAGGGACCGACGAGTGGTGCAGACCGGCTAACATGAAGAAACCTTAGCTTGCTGGGATCCTGCCTGGAGCACATTTGTCGGGTGTCATTTGACCCGGAATGTGTTGGCGGACATTCTCAACAGTGGAGAGTGGGAAAATTTGCACGAAATTGAAGAACCTGAAGAACCGTTTAGTTTGCTGCCTAGGATTCAGGGTGTGCTTGTCAAGAAGAAGGCTTAATTAGACCCTGATTAGAGCAAATCCACTCACTCTCTGGAGGTCATGTCAAACGAAAAACTCCATTTATGCTAGTTAACTAATAGTTATACATAACTAGGTGCTGAGACCAAATGATCCTAGAACCATGGTCTGTCTTGTTAAACTGGTCGTCCACCCGGCGGGGGTAAACTATGGTAGAAGCGTGATAGAGTGTATATGGAGGTAGTATATGTATGTAACAACTTCGGTAGTAATAGCCAGTCCCATTGGTGATTAGACTGAATGCTGGTCTCTCTAACGTTCGCCCAGCGGTCTCCCTAAGGAATGTCAGGGTCACATGCCCGCTCCGGGCGGCCCTGTACCTAAACGGGTTACGACCGCACTATTACTACTTCGGCCTAGTGCCAGTAGACCTTCGGTGCTTGTCTAATATACATGCGTTCCGCCCTATGTCCGTAACAGAGACAGGCTATAGCAGCAGCATCGCGGTGGTACCGCCGCGGACCGACATGGTTCGAGATGTCGCGGCGGCCAAATCGTGGCGGCGACATAGCGGCAGTACCGCCGCTGTGTTTTGAACGGTTTCCACTTTTGCCGATGTGATGCTGCCAATGTATCTCTGTCCCACCAGTAGACCATTGTTGATGATCCATTCTGCCGCTTCTGGTGAGTCGAGCTAGATGCCCAGAGATGCTGATGTTCCCAGAGGCTTGTCATTCCTCTTCAGCCATGCGATATCTTCAATTTGGTACCCTTTGCCGGCCAGCTCGTTCTCCTCTGTGATTTTCTCGATCCCTTGCTTCTTGCTTCTTTCCAGGTCAAAGTCGTCGGTAGGGGTGCGGTGGACGACAATTCCGAAGCGCGGTTTCACCAGCTTCATGTCATTGCCCAGCTCCCCTAGCCATTCCATGTTGGTTCAGGCCACTTCGGCCGACTGGGGGTCCCTGAATCTGATAACATATCCTGTTTTGGTGGTTCCTACTCCCGCTACCTGCGCGTCTCTGGTGGTGTCTGCATTCAGGAGAGCAGACCTGATTCGCGTGTTGGCCATATCTGTGGGGAGGTATCGTGTAAACTGGGTTCCTTCATTGTTTTCAGTCTCAGGGTTGCGCTGCGTACTGATGCGGACGCAGTGGGGTTCCTTTTGGGGTTGTTGGATAGCTGGAGCTGCAGCACTGGTAGTGTTTGCTACTACATTTGTCCATGTCTTAGCAGGGGAGTTGGTCACTGGTGGCGCCTCAATCTGCGTACAGAGGGCCTGAATCTCCTCTTGTAGTTCTGTGTTCTGGCCTTTTAGTGCCTGCTGTTCGTTTTTGATCTCTTGTATCTCTGCTCTTGCTGACTCTATAATCCCTGTTTGGCGTGCGAGAGTTTCCTGGAAGTTGTGGATGAGCTGTCAGATCTCCTGGTTTGTAACCCGTCCATTGCTTTCCCCAGAGGAGGCAAATTCAGGGTTCGAGATCGGTGTAATGGCTGTATCAGTGCCATGTCTCCGGCGTTTCCTTGTGAGTGGGATCATTGGTTGAAAGGCCTCCTGCGAGAAGATTTGGGGTGTTCCTTGGGAGTTTGTGGGATAGGGCTCGGGAGCCCTTTTGGGCGGGATCGCCATCGGGCCGAGATTAGTTCCCGTTTCGGCACACCACCACGGTTCGAATATCCAACAATCAATTCTTTCTCACAGTCCTCCTTTTCGATCTTTTCCTATCGATCCCTCACTATCTATGCTCCTTGATGTACCTATCACCCTTCCAAGCGGTCTTGCTATACAGTAGTTCCCGAAACCAGCTTGCCCCCCGGGCACTCTTGGTTTGTTTTCTGAACCCTACCGTGAAACACACTAGTCCATATGTGGTCTCCCTCAATGTCACCTGCTCTAATGGTATGGTACAATACCGTAATGTTACAAGCCTTGGTGTATTACCAATGCGGCTTCTCTAGAAGGTTCTGTGCACCAAAAGGAAAAAAAAAAAAAAAAAAAAAAAAAAGCCCCAGCCTGAAAGATCTAAAAATCTGCCAGAATTCGCTGCAGACTCGGTGGCGAGCAGATGAGAATCGATTAAAGTGGCAAAGTGGCAAAAGTTATATATAGGATAGCACTCCCAGACCCTCCTTTTGTAAAGAGATCAGAAATATAGATTATTATAGACTGGATTGGAGAATACCTCAAGACGCCTTGTTAGAGAAATCAAATATTAGAACCCGACCTGATTGACATCCAATGACCATCATGCTTGATGTAATAGCTAATGTTGGGCCGTAAATCGGCGGGCGGTACTCTGATGGCAGCCAGATCGCGTTATGACCATTGTGGGTGATCCATGTTCTGTCAGTGTTCAAACCAAAATTGTGATGCTGAGGTGCTCCATTGCCGACATCCCAGATAGACCCGGACGAGCTGACCGGACCACTATGGCCTTCCAGGGTCTGGGGGCAGGCTCCATTGCCGGCATCCCAGATCCTGACTGTCTGATCCCCAGACCCGGAGGCAATGCGAGTCCCATCCGCGGAAAAGACCACTGAGTTGACTGAATGACTATGGCCTTCCAGGGTCTGGAGGCAGGCGCCCCATGTGGAATCTATAGATGACTTTGCGCTGGCCCACTCTGGCTCCTCATGCTGAAAAAGACCCCGTGTCAAGCTGCGGCTTGGGCTAAAAATAAGTGCAGAATGATACACTTGCAATGGTGCAATTTCAATGACACCTCTGTTAAACAAAATAAACCGATGGACATCATGGATTAGCTCAAAAAGTTTAGACCCTTGCGACAGACTCTGAATAAGTTAGCATTTATATAGCTCAATTGTGGGAAGGAGCAACTGACTGTGACCAGACTGACAAGCTTAGCTATTGCAGACACACTGCTTGACATGCTCTTTATTAGACTGAGGGCTTCCAGCCAGTGGAGAAGATGTTCTCTGAGAAAAGCATCAACCATTCCATTGTTATGGAGGAACATCCCACTATGACTTCCCAATTCATGAAGATGGTCAACCCAATATACACATGCATATCGAATTGGTGCAAGCGGGTCACCCGATTGTGGTTGGACATCTTTAATGCAAAATCCAGGGTGCTGCAAAGAATAAATATCCTGTTTTAGAATCCATGACATGGATTTGAGAGACTGTGATACTATCATGTCATGTGTTTCTGTGCGCTCATGAGGAAATATCTCAGCTCTTGCATACTCCACAATGTAGTCCTTTGCTGATTGGTGAACAAAATATATGACTCCATTACGGATGATCAAGAAAGAGCCACATAGGCCAACTAGCTCTTTCAATGCGTTTTGATCACTGTGGAATTAATCAGGCAGATAGGCAATAGAGGTGAGCTCTGCCAGGTGTATTGGTCGGTATGCAAGTGTACTGGCGCCAAGGACTTGTTTACATAATTCCAAGTCATCACTGTCACACTGCACGTGGATTTGTTCAATCATTTGTCGGTAGAAAGGTTGCAGTCCAGGTGGAAATGACTCGAGCACTTTGAGTGTTTTCCTGTTCATGGTTTTCTCCAGCTGTTTGCAAGCCAGAGCCACCCATAGATATGTGCCAGATGAGTTTGTATGCAGATAGTCCCGCACATCAGTCTGAAGCTGGCTGTTATATTGTTTCAGTGCGGCTAGTTCAGAAACCTTGTGGTCAACATAAGCGCCAACTGTCACGGAGCATAGACATTCACTGAGCATGGACAGTCACTGAGCCTCGCTTAAACCCCTCGCACACATTAGATAGCTCGTCGCCGGCAGGCCTGCCTCTTTCCTTTTCTCTCCTCATGTTAGAATTTTGTCAGATAATCTACCAATATACTCATATTGCTCGAGACCGTCACACTGGTCAACAAGCTGTCTCATCTGAGATCATCGTGTCTCTGTATCTTTCTGCTCGATCACGTTTTGCTGATTGACAGGTATGGAGGAAGCAGTAGGTGTAGCAAGTTCACAAGACAGAACCTTTTCATAAGCTTCCACCAACCCATGCTGGTCCTCTCTGAGGCTGTCGTACGCTCTGTCCCAGAGTAGTTTAGGCTCAATCAGGGCGGTCAGTTTTTTTGAAGCTGAATCCTCATGGGTAGTATCACTGGTGGAGGGTGTCATTGTTTGCTCATGACCTGCTATAGGCATGCATTGGGCATTTTGAGTCTGTGGTTCGGTTTGAGGGGCTTGAGTCAATTCTGTCTTTGTGGGGGGTTTTCTAACAGCGTTATCAGGTAGCAGAACAGGGTCATGATGATTGGCTTTCTCTCCATTGGGAAATTTTTGCTTTGGCTGTTTATTGCGGTGAAAAATATTGAACCGTGACAAACAATCATTTCCTGCCATGATGCTTGAAATGATGGATGAAAGTGGTTGAGGAAATGGCCACAAAGAATGAAAACACCAAACAATTTTCAGCCTGTTGGCGGCTATTCTGTGGGGGCAGTGCTTTGGCTGATCGCCCAATCTCAACAGATGTGAGAACTCCATTGGTTGTTCAGGCCTAAATGAACTCGAACCTCAGCTGGAAAGTCTTTTAATCATCATCGTTCTCATGATATTACATTGTGACAAAGCTCATCTTCAGCCAGCAGGCATTTTGATGGAAATTAATTATAGTAATTATGCGCCATCTTATAGTGTCATTGACAAATCTCACGAAACTCATGGGTGGGCTGCGGGATCTCCTCACTCGCCCACAGGCGGGCTATGGCGAGGTCTGATTGGATAGGGTGAGAGTAGCACCTTTGGTTACCCCCGAATCTCTCCCGATCCCGAAAGTCTAATTGTTTAATACCAAACTGTAAAGTAACTGACGCGCTTTATTGTGTCAAAAGTGTCATGGGCTCAGACTAGGTAGTAGATACTAACAAAAAGATATTCCTATCTAAACTAATGTAGCCATCGACGAGAATATCGAGTCTGAAGAAGAAAAGAAGAAAAGGAAATCTATTTAGGCGACGAATGGTCTCAATAGACACCTGTGCGATAAGGCTTAAGCCCCTTGTTTGCCCAGGTTGCTTGTATGGCGTCATTTGACATGTTGGCGCTGTATGTCTATATCAGCCGTTTGTACAGCGCTGAGCCGCCACAAGTGCAAAGATGAAGCACTGATTTTGGCAGACTTCCAGATTGCTTGGGCTAGGTTGTCTTCCCAGTTTGCACAGAACCTTCTAGAGAAAGTTGTATTGCTCATACTGGTAATATACAACAAGTCCTGTAATTTTACAAAGGAGTACAATACTGTGAGAACAGGGATGGTGTAGAGGGTAGGGTCTGGGAAACAAACCAAAAGTGTTCGGGGGGCAAGCTGATTTCGGGAACTACTGTACCATTCGGCCAAAGATGCGGTTGGCCCAGAGGGAATGCACCCCTTCCGTCGCCCGCTTTCATGCGAGAAAACATCCATCGGAAACCAAATCCTTAAGCAATGGGAACAGGAATGGAAAGCATGTAAGAAAGAGGGCCACCTCCACCAAATCGACTCCGCACTGCCTTCAATACATACCCGACGGATGTACGGCTCACTGCCACGGAACTGGGCCTATCTGCTCACTCAGCTGCGCACTGGGCACTCATGGCTCGCAACACATGGGAAGCTACATCGGCTACGAGAAGATGAGGAATGTGAGTGCGGCGCAAAAGAAACAGTGGTCCATGTTCTTGTGGACTGCCCCAGGTTGATGGAGCTGCGTCAGGAATTATGAAAGAAGGTTGAGGAGGCATTCAATAATACCTCGCGCATGCTAGGAGGACGAGGGCAAGAAGGTAAGGAAGGTAGGCTAGATGGCTCTGCCCAGGCAAGCACAATTAGTGCTGTCCTGGATTTTGCAGAAGCATCACAAAGGTTTCAAAGCCGTACGCCAAGAGGGCCGCAGAACAGCACACCAGGCACATAGGCCACCACAG
The DNA here is from genome assembly GCF_001890805.1 of Aspergillus glaucus CBS 516.65. Classification (NCBI taxonomy): domain Eukaryota; kingdom Fungi; phylum Ascomycota; class Eurotiomycetes; order Eurotiales; family Aspergillaceae; genus Aspergillus; species Aspergillus glaucus. The sequence continues at coordinate 97,571 of NW_019170471.1, read as the reverse complement.
GTCATGACGAGGCACTAAATTCGTCGGGATGTAGTGGGACAATGTAACTAGAGGTACAAAGACATATATAGTTGTGGTAGCCTGCATATCGCTTCGGCGAGGGGTCGGGGTAAATGATATCATCCATCCATCCATACTGTACCATTCCTGGTTGCGAATGTTTCCAATCTCAGAAAATCAATACATACATGGTCTGGGATTTGACCCCAGGAACAATTTTGTGCCCAAGTAGACATTGTTATTTGCATTATCAGTGAAATCTAGGGTTATTTGACTGTCCATTATAGACCAGCATCACACGTCTTACAATCTAGCAGTCTCCTTGACCTCCGCCACAAGCATACTCCCCATCTCCGAATCCACTCTTCCAAACATCTCAATAACACCCCTTTTCAAGTCATCCGAAACCCCCTCCAAACTCCCCGCAACATTCGAAACCCACAGCCTCCGTTCCGCATCATCGAATACCCTCCTCCACAACTCCCTCGGTTGCACATAGTCATCCTCAGTATCCGGAATCTCATTTAGTCCCAGAGCGGCTCCCCCTCGAAGCCACTCATCATGTCGCACCGCTTGTGCAGTCGATACAGACTCGCTCCTAATGCCGTGGGGCGTGGATCCGTTGCGAACGTAACTTGGCGCTGCCCCGTAGTTGGGAGTTATTGTGGCCGCGCCGTCACGTTGGTAGGGAGCGTTCACTGGAACAATTGGTTTGTTGGGGGGTAGGTGCTGGTAGTTTGCGCCGAGGCGGTATCTTTGGGCGTCTGGGTATGCGAACATGCGTGCTTGGAGCACTGCATGATGTTAGATAATCTTCCACGACCTCAAAGAAGCCAATACTTACTCGGATCTGGGGAGGAGGTTATGCCAGGAACCATGTTGGACGGTGAAAAGGCTGCTTGTTCGATTTCCGCGAAGTAGTTGGTCGGCTGTTATTCATTAATATCGGCTCAAATGGATCGAAGAGGCAAGGATAAAATCAGGAAAGAGACTTACATTCTTATTCAAAGTCATCTTCCCAACAGGAATCAACGGAAAGTCTTTATGATGCCAAACCTTGGTAATATCAAACATCGCCAACCCATGTCTCTCAGCCTGCTCCGGGTCCATAACCTGGATATACAAACCCCACGACGGGTAATCCCCTCGAGAAATTCCATGAAACAGCTCCTGTGTATGGAAATCCGGATTCACACCGGCAAGGCGCGTGGCCTCATTGGAGGACACATTGCCTACTCCCTGCAGCGGACGGAGGTGGAACTTGCAGTACTTGAAGGATCCGTCGGGGGCAACTAGTTTGAAGGTATGCACACCAAAGCCTGTGATGCGGCGGACTGAGGCTGGGATGCCACGAGATCCAAAGAGGTGAACTAGAGCATGGACGCTTTCGGGGTTGTGGACGTGGAAGTCCCAAAACTGGTGTATCTTTTAGCTGAATAAAAAAAAAAAAAAAAAAAAAAAAAACTGAGACCAATGCTTACCATGTTTCCATCGGGAGTATTAGACTGCGGATGCTTTTTGTGACTGCGGTTTACTGAAGGAAACTTGACAGGATCCCGGACGAAGAAAACAGGCTGTTAAAGTCATCATCAGATTCTTTCCCATGAAAAGAATTCCGTTTCCAGCATACCACATGGTTTCCCACAATATCATGATTTCCTTCCTCGGTATAAAACTTGACAGAGAACCCCCGGACATCTCGAACAGTATCCGGGCTTCCCTTTTCACCTCCAGTTGTACTGATCCGGCATAAAACCGGTGTCTTCTTTCCAACGCCCTGGAGAAATTTGGCCCCGGTCAAGTGGGAAATATCATTAGTGACTTCGAATTCACCCCAAGCACCGGCTGCTTTGGCATGGACGACTCTACATGGGTTAACCGAGGGAGTTTATTAGACTAGGTTCCAAGTCATGAGATTACCTTTCTGGAATCCGTTCACGATTGAAATGGGCTAAAGTCTCGAGGAGTAGCGTGTCTTGGAGCGGAACCAGACCACCTCCCCCAAAGGTTGGGAGGGTCGTGCTAACTGCAGGGTCTGAAAGGGGCTGTCCTGGAGAAGGGAAGGGCAAGGTTAGTGATAGATGTGCTAGTAGTAGGATGTTTCCTTACCTTCGCCCAAGGTAAAGGTAGAAGCGGGCTTCATGGCTTGTATGATTGCTGCGAGGAAGTAAAAATGATAAAACCTGAAGTTCTGAGAGAATAAGGATCATAAATGTTTCTCTCACTTTAGCCTAGACATACGTTGTTTATATATAGATTTCTTGTCTCCTCACATCGATACTCAGATATGTCAGCCCCGAAAAAGCCAATATCTTTTCGTCATGCGCCGATGTCCCGATACCACAACCATTTGTATTAGAAAACATTCTTCTCTAAGTGGCATATCAGTGATTTCTCCAAGAGGGTTGAGATGTCGGGATGAATTCGGACACACACGCCGGTATCCCGTAACTACCCTGATGATATCAAATACGTATGCGGAGAAAGATCTTCTTCTGCTTTGATATTCCCCTCATCTATAATTATTCATTGTCGTCCCGTGAGGGGAATAGCATTTCTGGAAGCATGGAAGATTACTCATTCCGTTCATTCTGTGGGTGCATTAGGGAAGAGCAAACACCCATACATAGCATGAAGATCCACAATTTTCAACAGGATTCCTCTCACAATACATGCCGTGGATCATAAATACAGCCATTCTGAAAGAGGAAATACTAATTGACCTCTCGGCGAGGGACAAGTTGTACTCCGAGCGAATTCCGATTTTTCACCGTACCGACGCGTCTAGCTTGGGATTTTCACGGAATGTTCGAAGCTTGTTTTTTTTTTGTGGGGCGATCTCGCCCGTCATGGAAATTAGTAGTATGAGTAAGACTGTCATTATCCCATTGGATGTATGGAACAGTAACTCAACGGTGAGGAGAGAATGAAATGCACACGGAAGTCGGCTACCTCCTCACAAGCAGCAAGCATAGAGGGAAACGGACTCTATACGACTGTTCATTCCATGGAAAAAAGAAGTATTTATATAAATCGAGGGACCCCTCGAGGACAACACTACATCTATCATTCAGTTTCACCATACTAGAAATCCGAATTCTTCCCTCGGTACAATGGCTACCACTACAAACAATTCCCATTTTGACTTCATCATTGCCGGCGGCGGCACTGCTGGAAACGCCGTCGCTGGCCGTTTGGCTGAAAATCCCAACGTCCGCGTCCTAGTCATCGAGGCCGGCACTGCAAACCCGCACCAAATCGAAGACATCACCACCCCATCCAAGTCCTTCGGAATCCGAGGAAGCAAGTATGACTGGGCCTACAAGAGCGCCATGGTCAAACGAGACGACTACGAGCGCACCGAGAAACCAAACACCCGCGGCAAGATTCTCGGTGGCAGCTCCTGTGCTAACTACTTCACTTGGATCCCTGGATCCAAAGCCACTTTTGATGACTGGGCTGAGTTTGGCGGTGATGAATGGACCTGGGACAACTGCGTCGATTATCTCCGGAAATGTGCGACCTATCACGATGATGAGAAACTGTACCCGTCCGACCTCGACAAGATCGGGACTGGTGGTCCTGTTCAGATTGCCCATGCGGAGCTTGTCCCGGAGCTCCAACCTTTCCGTGAAGCACTGACAAGTGCCTGGGTGTCGAAGGGTGAGCCTCTCTCAGAGGATATTTACTCGGGTGAGATGCATGGCCTCACTCACTGTGTGGATACGATTTATAAAGGAGAGCGCCAGGGCAGCTTCCTCTATCTGCAAAACAAGCCAAACGTTACTATTCTTTCGTCCTGCAATACCAAGCGCTTATTGATCGATGGCGTGAGCAACACATGTGTGGGTGTCTCCGTCGTCAATCCATCGACCGACACCGAACACGACTTCTATGCGGACCGGGAAGTCATCGTTTCTCAGGGCGTCTTTGAGACTCCAAAGTTGCTTTTGCTTAGCGGCATCGGCCCCGCAGCAGAATTGGCCCAACACGGAATCAAGACTGTCTTTGACTCCCCGCATGTTGGCAAGCACTTGCTTGACCATCCTATCGTCCCTTTTGTCCTACGATTGAAGGATGGCTACACGCTTGACGACCACCTTTTGCGAGCGGGACCTTCCAACGAAGCTGCAGTTGCCGCCTACCGACGAGACAAGACCGGCCCAGCAGCATCCGGCCTTTTGGAACTCGTGGGCTTCCCCCGAATCGACGAGCGTCTGAACAAATATCCGGCCTACCGTGAAACCAAAGCAGCAAATAATGGCCTTGATCCATTTGGACCAGGCGGCCAACCGCATTTCGAGTTGGACTTTGTGGGCATGTTCAGCACTGCGTTCCAGTGGCACTACCCTGTGCCGAAGGAGGGTAACTACATGACGGTCATTGTGGACCTTCTGCGCCCCGTGTCTGAAGGAGGCGAGGTCACGCTCAACAGCGCGAATCCGCTTGTTGACCCCAACATCAATTTGAACTTTTTCGCCAACGATCTGGATATCTTGGCTATGCGCGAGGGTGTCCGATGGACCTATGATGTTCTTCTAAATGGCCAGGGATTCAAGGACATTGTCGTCGGGGAGTATCCCTGGGAGATGCCTATCCATTCCGACGAGGCTATGAACAAAGCCGTTTTGGAGCGGAGTCAGACTGGGTTCCGTAAGTATCTAACAATCTGCTATTCATCCGCTGTGGTTACTAATTGTGTTTCAGACCCTTGTGGCACAGCACGTCTGTCGAAGAGCGTTCACCAAGGTGTTGTTGATTCCAAGCTCCGTGTTCACGGTGTCAAGAACCTTCGCGTCATTGATGCTTCTGTTATGCCCGTCATTCCTGACTGCCGTATTCAAAACTCAGTGTACATGATTGGCGAAAAGGTAAGACCAAACCTATTTCTTTCCAAAGCATGGCACGACTGACGAATGAAATTTAGGGTGCCGACATTATCAAGGCTCAGCACAAGGACTTGTATGAGATGAAGGGTATTCCATACTTTATTCCAAGTAAGCTGTGAGAAGGTCAAGAAGGCTGTTAAACGTGGGATAGTTACGCAATTGGACTCTCTGGTTTCTATTGGTTTCTTATATATAGGTTAGGCTTTGCGTAATACTAGAGACCGCTTCGAGGTATACGTCAGCAAAAACTGCTTCCCATATCACCTTCCCAAGTTAACTTCATATAGAAGGGTTCGAAATTATTATCTCCGAGTTTTTTCAATCCACCCAAAATCGTCGTCCATGTATTTACTGGCCCGCAAATCGCCAGACCGCGCATGTGCCTCAAATTTCTCTGCACGCGCAGCCCGTCCGCAAAGACGTCCTAGGTTTCCACTGGCCTCTTCGGAGGTAACCTCTTGATAGGTGCAAGTTTTCAAATACTTGCCGACCCAGAGACTCCCAGTATATCTAGCGGTTGTCCTGGTAGGGAGGACATGGTTAGTGCCGATTACCTAGGGGATGTAAGTTTTTGTGTACCTCGAAAAATAGAGCTGGGTAAGGACTTACCTTGTCTCCATATGATACACACGTCCTTTCGCCCAGGAATAGAGCCCCGAAATTGGTCATTCGTTCCAGCGTATCCCGCGGGATCTTAGTAAAGACTTGCACATGCTCGCTCGCATACTCATTTCCCAAAGCCCACACCTCATCCATGCTGTTCACGATGATGACTTCTCCAAAGGCATCCCATGAAGTTTTTGCAATCGCCGCCGTCGACAGGTCTGAGGTTGTCAGAAGCTAGTCTACGATCTCAACCGTCTTGCGCCCGAGATCAGGACAGGCCGTGATCAACACGGCCGGTGTGTCCGGGCCATGCTCTGCCTGGGAAACCAGATCTGTGGCAATGGTGAAGACATCGGCAGTCTCGTCGGCGAGGATGAGAATTTCCGTAGGGCCTGCAAAGAGATCGATTCCAATCTCGCCATAGAGCTGTGTCTTGCCCTCGGCCACAAACACATTGCCAGGTCCTACGAGGAAGTCGACTTTGTGGATGCTCTCAGTACCCACGGCCATGGCAGCCACGGCTTGAACACTGCCTAGTAAAAAGATTTCATCGACGCCTTTGACGATGGCAGAGATGTCGACGGACGGGGATGTGTTTTGGTCTGAGAGACCAGCGCGGGTTTTGAGGTATTGTTGGGCCATTTTTATCGCACTTCGTGTAAAGAATGAATGTCATTCGACTTTTTATCCAGGAAAGCTGAAGATTCATAATCTATGCCCTATTTGTACTTTTTATAGAGATCGGTTAATGATGTCCATATATAATATCGGATAGAATACCGAAGTCCTGTCCTCGGTAAAAACACCGAGAATTGGTGGAACTTCAAGCAGCTTTCGGTTCGATTGCCCTTTAACAGATTGATTATCTCAACTGCAGATACCAAAATCCAATTCACATCATCACAAGCATGGCTCCCTCCGTTACCAGCAACATGACAACAACCGACCCCATGCCACCGAGCACTCCGCCCCAAAAAAGAGCAGCAACCTCCTCGACAACACAGCCTCAGAACTCTCATCTCTGGACAGAGCCGAGCTGCGACTCGCCGACACATACAGCTCTCCGGACGTCTACGTTAGTGGCGAGCAGGACACCCTTTGGCACCCATGGGTCAACAATCTGGAAATAAAGCCTCTGCGCTTCGAAACGCGCTGGGGAACATTCGTTCTCGTGCTCCGTGCAAAAGAGGACACTTGGCTAGGTAAGCACTGACACCGCGGTAATGTGACTGCTGTTACTCTGAAGGAGGAATGGAATTATAAAGAGTAAGACAACCCCCTTTTTTGCTCCTCGTGTCTCATTGCTTATGCATGGTGTTACTATATAGGTACGACTGGATTGCGCGACCAGGTGACTATGTGGTTGAGAATCCCGGAACAATCCATACCCTGCATATGGGCAAGGGTGCTGAAGTCATCTTCACTGTTTCGGGCAGCTTGGAGTATTTTCATGATGATGATAGCTTGAAGAACACGATGGCCCTGTTTAGTTATGCACATCTGTACTATGAATATTGCAAGGGGAAGGGAATCAAGCCGAATGATGGGCTTTGGTACTAAATTTAGGGTTTTGAAAGTACAGAGTACAGTCTAGCCAATCAAACCTTCGTTGATGAATATTACTTTTCTGTAGTCCTTGTGTGGGGCCAGATGAATTCCACTTTCGTTTCTACTCCGCATAATGTTGCCGGAGATTCAACCAAAGTAACCCAGCCGAAACTGTGGCAATCAGACCGATATTAATAAACCGTGCTTCTCTCTCGGTTGGGTTGACTATCGACTCTAAAGGCATCACCTCAATTACCTGCACCCAACTAGTGCTCACCCGGCCATCACCCTTAAGCAGCAAAGAAATATATATATATATATATAGACAAAAACATACAACAGCCGGGATTCGCTGGTGGTCACTCACCCAACTACTAACCGGCCGGCGTGTGGGCTCAACTGCGGATAATAGTTCGGTAGATGCCTCCCGGGTGAGTTAAAGGGTGATGCCGCTTTTCGGTCGCGCGACCAGGGGTGAGTTAGGGTGAGTGCGCTATAAATGAAGGTGAGCCATCACCCGTCACGCAGCGCCGCGCAATCTCAATTCTTTGAAACCCTTCCAATCTAATGGCATGCTACAGCCACTGGTTATTGGCTGTCTTTTCCAACTTCAAAACACCGAGCGATCTTGGCATCTATAGCCCCAAACAGATCTTCCCTTAACCTGCCAGCCCGCTATCTAAACATAACATGTGATTCACACGAGATTCCCCCGCGCTGACCTCGGCCCTGTTGCAGCTCTTTGAGCTGCGTCTTGTCTACATATCTGTAGATAGAGAACTAGAGCAATGAACGCAGCACTTTCAATATCAAGGTAGGATATCAGACTGGTTGGTTGAGTGTAAAGAGTAGGAAGCGCCTTTGGCTAGGCCTGATCAGCCAAACACCCCACTTGCCTAGTGTCTCCATCATCCAGGTGGTTCCGGACGGATCACCAACTACGCGTGTTCCTGGCACAGTGGCTTGGCAAATAACTAGATCGTCCTAATCGCTGCGCCTGTGAGCCAACCGCGCCGCAATCACTGTGGACGGCTCGGTTAGAATACTATTACGACAATCAAATCAAAACAAGGCGAATGACTTTTAAGATCAGAGCGTAGATCCCGCGGGAATTATGTTGCGTACAGCAACACCACACCAATCAACCTCGTTACATTGGTACGATATGGCGTACGGCTATAAAACACTATGTATTTTTGGACGAGAAAATGCGACCCTAACTTTTGATAGAAATGTCATTGGTGTCTTGCCGTAATATTCGCCCGTTGGGGCCCCATTCGGGTCTGGGGATGGCGCCAGTTTCATGCCATCCCGACTCCGGAGGATTGAGCCTGACTCGTGAGAATCGCGCATCCCCCACCCCGTATCCAGCATCACAAACACAGCCGCAGCAGCGATATCGGCAACTCCGCATGATCTACAAGACGATAGATATACCTCTTCCGAAACGTCATGGCCCACGCCCAAATCAAAGCACATCACCTCCATGCCTATCAGCTTAGACGCGCCGTTAGCTTAACCTGTTTGGGCTGTCCTTTGGGCCAACTTAACCTGTTTTAGTCCTCCTTCGGACCTTCCAGTATTTAAAGTTTCTTGCCGCTGATATTCATCAATCAATCCCACAGCTGTGGGAGCTTTTGGGCGTCATGTGCTGGGTCACACGTTTTCATTGATCCAACCCATAGCTATAGGAGCTTCAGTCAGTCGCCACAGTGGGTATCGAAAGTTCCATACCCCCTGATCTTCATTGAACAACCCCACGGCTGTGGGAGCTTCAGGGGCTCGTCACAATTGGCATTGGAAATCCCCCACCGCTGATGTTCATGAATCAAACAAGTTTCGTGGTGGGTTTGTGGGAAACACACACCCCGAGACATGTGTTGAGATAAGCCCGCATTACGTATTGTGAGAACTGGTCTTGGAACGGCTCCCTACACCACAATGCGTATTGCCTGCCAATGTCCGTCGGGCCACGGCGTATGCCAAGTTGGAATCAACAATCCTTCTAGTGACGAGCTTCGACAACCATCCGGTAGCGCCTGGGTGCTATGTCAATGCCATCATAACCTATACACCGCCATCTTCGCTTGAACGGCACGTGCGCGCCGGATTCTTGTGGTTTATTTATTGTCATGGATTGACATAATCCTTGAAGATCATGCTCCAATTGCTTCCCCTTTCTGGTCAAGCTCGTGACCGAGGTCGAGCCACGGACCGATATCAGCGATCATTAGGGACCAACCTTAAATTTCCATCAAGGTTGCCAAGCCCAATATCTTAAATACCTACTCGTCCCTCCTCTTCAACCTGGACCTAATCTGATCGTTACCAACCGCATTCAGCAAAATCAGAAAGGTAAGCACTGGACAATACCAGCAACCTATGAGCCCTTTTCATCGACAAAAGACAGGAGCTAACGTCTCTGGAAGTCTCATCCGAAGATCTTGCCGAATTGTACCATGGCCCCCACCCTGACATTCCGGGCGCTGGTTTGGGCAGCCCTTTTGGCAGTCCTAGTGCCCTACTGTTCTGCATTCCGATACAGCCAGAGCCGTTATGGAGATGTCCGTGTGTCGGGCGAACAGGACATTTATTCTGCGGAAGCTGAGGCTATGATCCAACATGATAAGAGCGAGGAAGGAGAGGTAAGTCAGGACTCATTGGCTGCTACGTCACAGTACCAGCTAACTAGTTTGACAACAGGACCACGGCGTGATCGACATACCAGATGGCGCTGAGTTCACGTCATTCAATGTTAATGAGAAGGGCGACGAGGAAATCGCAGGTTTCATCTCAAAGGATTTGGACGAGAAGACCATCGAACATCTCTTTATTGTTCTCCACGGGAGGCTAAGGGATGGAAACGGCTACTGGAAGATGCTGAACAACGCCATCAACGAGGCCAGAGACGACAACTTCACTGGAACGGACCGCAAAATGGCAGTGCTCGCCCCGCAGTTTTTCTCAACTAAATTCAACTCTGGCCAATACAAAAAGAATCAGCTGGCGTGGGACGACTTGAACGCTTGGCAACCAGGTGGCCAGGCTAATCATCCCGCAAATACAAGCCTTACCTCTCTCGATGTCTTGGACGGCCTCCTCAAGCTCCATTCAGACAAGGAGAAGTATCCGAACCTGAAGAACGTCACCGTCGTTGGCCACGGTGGTGGTGGTCAGCTTTCCCAGCGGTACTCGGCTCTGGGTAACGATCCCCCTGACAATGTCCACGTTCGGTACATCCACGGCGACCCATCATCATGTATGTACTTCACCGAAGACCGTCCTAGTCTCCCAGACATCGAAACTTCGAGAAACTCCTGCGATTCCTACAATACCTGGAGATACGGCTTTGACAAGTTCCCCGGCACGGGAGGCAAGCGCATGACGCCAAAGGAATACTTCATGCAGTACGTCAGTCGAGACGTCATCTCGATAGTGGGACTCCAGGATACGGGGAGTGCTGGTGATACGAGTTGCATGGGGAACCTGCAAGGAGGCAAGAATCGGCGTACTCGCAACTTGATCTGGTTCCGGTACATCAACACGCTCGCGCGCACGGATGAAGACCTGGAGGGGTTCCCTGGTTCATTCGAGAATCTTCCTGACTGGAGCGACGCGGTGGATGGAAAGAGCCATCTACGACTCGTTGCTGTTGAGGATGTGGCTCATAATGCGGAAAAGCTATTCCAAGGAGATCTCGGGCGAGGGGCGCTCTTCCACAATGGCGACATTGACGGAGGCTGGCGCCCCAAGAAGGACAACAACCACTAGATATGGGCGATTAAATAGAACGCAGTAGATCATAGAATGCAGTCGATCAGGATACATTCAGTTGTTGAACAAGCGCCTTAATAATAATATTGTCTAATATTAGTGTCTGAGCTTGCTGAGACTGCATTCCTCTAAGCAATAGCAGCTGCATTGTGCGGCATCCTGGAACCACCCCCTGCCTGCTGCCTCCGGCGTAGCTCGCTTCTCGATCTGCACGCAGGTGCCGGCGTTCACATCAGCTTGGCCGTCGTGACTTTAACCACCATCCCAACCCAGACCCCGGCCGACCCGTGCACTCCGAAACTCCTGTCCTGAACTAGACTGCGGCATAACCGCGGTTATGGGTATCAATCCAATGCCCATGGCCGCAATTTTGCAGGTATCCTCCGGTGCCCATGGGTACCCGCAAGATGGCCGCACTAGCATAATTATCGCTTGTTTAACTACTTCGAGACTCCCGCATGACACTTATGTAGCTGCCAAACCCTTGTTTTCCATCTTAAAATTTGAGTTGCATTCGGATCGGGTAGGGTAGGGAAATGGGCACATTTCATGTAGTATATTAGGTAGAGGATAGTCACCATCATCATTAGGCTGCGGCAGCATCCGTAGAATCCGTGGATGTCGTGTCATCCGCTCCGCAATTTGCGGATGTGGATATCATATGAGATCCGCAAATCCTCAGCTTGCGGATGAGGATGTTGAAGTAGGATCCGCATGATATCCGCGGAGAATTTGCAGATGATAGAACATATAATTAGGCCTAGACTCATGACTTATTTCTGCGTGCATAAAGGTTATAGATTTACTAGTAATTTTGGAGTATTAGTGTGTAACAACTAAAGTTACAAGACCTCTTTTAGATATTTACTAGTAGTATAGTCCATTGTAAGGACTTGAATTTTGAGTATCATATTTACAAAGTATCAACCACAAATCCATTGCGCATCTTTGGCCGCTTTCAAACCCTCCCTAAGTGTCCCTGCGTGCTACCCTCTATAGTTGGCATTTCTGGGAGTGGGAGCTCATTATCTTCATCATCTATATCCTGTGTACGTGTGACGGCCCAACACCTCTGACGGTCGAACGCTATAGGACCGGGAGAGACTTTCTCAGACGTATCACATATGAGGTAGTTATCATACGAGACACATCATATGTGACAGATCAACCCACGTCCAGATAAATACCCTCTCCTTCTTCTAGATAGATTCCGTTTTCCAGATTCAAGATTCTCGTCGATGGCTACAATAGTTTAGATAGTAACTTTGATTCAATATTATCTACTATTCCGAACCCGTGACAGTACGCCCACTTTGGGGCCGCTTTTGTTGTGCTTGCTCAGTTTGGTTTGTAGCTTGCAAGGAAGTAAGTTGATAAGTTCATCCTCATCCTCTTGATTACCCTCTTCATTATCACTAATAGGCTCGAGGTTTCCAAGTGAAGGAACAGGCTTCATTGCTTGTTCAAGGATAGCAGTCTCTCCAGGAGAGAGATACTGAGATACTCCTTGACTAAGTCCAGCTGTCACGGAGCTCAGCTGGGATAATGGAACATCAACTCATGTGTTCTACCTAGGTAGCTATCGACGAGAATAATCAACATGAGGAAGGAAGAAGAGGAAGGATGTGCCATCAGCGTTGACGAGACTTATATCCCTTGTGAAATGGGGATCGGGGGCCGGAGGTCCGGAGGAGTCGATTATCCGCGACTAGCGAGGTCGTATACGGAGAGATCCAGTTTTAACAAGAGAAGTGTATTGCCTATTAAAGCGTATACCCACACGCAGCTGGTTAAATGCTTGAGTGCTTGTCTATCTAAACGTGCGCTCGATAACTTGTAGACGTGTATTACATCGTAACATCATAACCCGAAAAAGAGCCGTCAGAACTTTAGTTTATAGACTAAGTTATGCCAAGAGACTTATCATGCATGTTGCTTACACTCTCCATTTATTTCCGCGCTAGACACACATCGTTTTGCGTTCGGCTGAATTTGGCATGTCGCCGGAGATCTCCTGTTACATTTGTTCTGGTATACTTGTAGAGGCCCGGTGTTCCTGACAGAAAGAATTTCTCCTGCCTCCTGTTTTTCCTGTATAGTTTTTGAGCCCTGGTTAAAATATGAACCATTCTTATTGTATGAAACACGTCCCGACTATAGTTTCTGAGCAGTTACCATGCCTTGGCTGAATGATGACTAAAATAAGGCCAGTCTTCTTTGTAAGTTTTCACTCTCTTTGCACTTTCAGCGTTTGATTACTTGAATATTACGGACCATATTTTGCAAGAATAGGGAGCTTCACATGTTTTTCCACTCACTAGGCGCCCAGTTGTCGTCACCAGTAATTCGTCGATTCCATCAACTCGGAACAGCCTAGGATCACCCATATCCATTTTTGTAACTTCCCAATTGCGTGGAACCCCAGATTCCCCAAAGTGGAACGAGGATAGACAGCACGCGACTAAGAAGAGAGTAGTTGCGTAGACGCCTAATGGCTAGGTCAATTTGGGGCTTTCTCGGTTACTGTTGATAATCGCCAATAAAGAATTATTTATAGAGGTAATTTACCCTTTATCCATTGGATTCCGCAAATATCTGATATGAAAGGGAATGCCAGAGATTATCGCAGCCCCCAATAGCCACGTTTCTTGATAAGACAGTGTTTTATGAAATACATCATCACTCGCTCCCGAAATAGATGTCATTCCGAGGTACTCTGTTTATTTTTCCCCAGACTCTAAAGGAGCAAGTACATGGCTGTAGAGATTTGTTCTGGCTTACCCAGACGAGGAGCACAGTGGATTATGTGGGGGCCCAAAGTGATAGGCCATGGGGGTGTAAGCAGCTTGCATAGTTAACTAACCTCGGTGGTCGATTACGTTAGTTAACTAGCGGAACGTGTGACAAAGATTAAAGTCTTGACAATTCTTTCTCAGAGGGTATGACTTGACAAATGGTACTGAGAAGCCTTTCAAGACAGTTATGTGGTAATGGGCACACGGTCTTGTAGCACAACCCATAATAATAAAAAAACGCATGATAATTCTGGAAAGCTCGATGGTTCTCTCTATGTATAGATAGGTCCATGACTGATATATAAAACTTCATGCTGTCTCCAAGGAGGTTAATACATGTGCCATTATCGGCATTTCCCAGCGCTTCCTATGTAATCATTCTGCGTAAGTTTCTCAGCATCGGTTCAATTCGTGGAAAAAAAGAATGTATACTCTCCACAACTTCTTTGGTTACCCTGCTGAGCTTGCTGGGTTGGATTTCTATCCAGTGCACCCGCTCAAAAAGAAAGAATGCCGACATATACGTACAGGAAAATGTCATCGGTGCAGGTGTCAGGGAATAACGGATCCGGCCCGGTCCAGCTAAAGGCGCACTCGCTCTCATAGCTAGGATAGAAGATGCACTTGATTACGGGTGGCCTCTCGGCCCCCTTTTTTTGCACATTGTGATATGCTAATAGGTTGGATTGAACAGAGAGTGTTGCGATTGGCTGCCAGATAAGGTAGTGGTGTCGGTATATTGGGCGATTCTCTCTAGATTGACCCAAGGTCTAGATCCAAGGGGTGGCTTTACCCCTAGGACATATCCAACGTGCAGCAGAACAAGCCTCAAGAGACGATGAACGGGACTTAGATGCCCTAGAGGAAGCGGACCGAACAGGGCTAGCAGGGAGGGTAGCCTAGGCCTATGGCCTAGGGAACTCCCAGCTAGACGATCACAAGGAGAGCTCAGGGAGCTCGAAGGCCCTGTGCATATATAAGCGGTTTGGGGCGAGGAAAAGGATTAGAATGTTGTTAAGACGGGAATGCGCTTCCAGAAACTAATAGGGGCCAATTAGCCCATGGAGCATGGTCTGTCATGGCTTTAGGGCTTGGTATGGACAATAAACTTGATTCAATAATAATTATAATAATACTCCAAAGTCTCATATTAAAACACCCGCCACAAAGTCGCCAAAGCATAGTTTATAATACCAGGTAGAAAGAAAACCCCCAACCAACAAAGTTAAATCTTGAACTCATGGAAAGAGCTAACAAGACTTCTAATAGCGTTTGACCTCCAAGTGTCAGGCTCCAAGTGAGTGTCATTCAGACGGAAGACAATGTTTTCTGCACTTTCATTCCTGTAGGCAGGCCAGGCCACGTTGAATCTCGGAACTTTTCAGTATTAGCAAAGCAGCTGGCAGCTGGTGTGTCACAGATGTAAACTTACCTTGATGATCATTTGGCGATAGTGTGTTCGCAAAGCTCAACCACATTCGGCTCATGAGTCTGCTCAGATCCTGATACTTTTGCTGCAATTCCGTGGAATTTGATACTAATGGCTTGACCTGATGGCCGACGCCATCAAAATTTCGGAACACGAAGGGAATTTCCTGGAAATGTGTGGCACCAAGGATCTTATTCGGCACCCCATTAGACACAGCATCGAAACGATAGGTATATGCAGGAACCCCGTACCGAGCCCACAGCTCGGTAGTGTACCGCCTAGCGGCGTTGAACATGAAATCTCCGATGTATAGGGTAACTTGGCCGTAGAGAGCACCATATCTTGGACTTGGGGATTGGAGGACTGTCCCGAGATCGGCCTGTACCTCTTCGGGAGACAGTTTGTGGACGTATTGATCAACGAGAGCGTTAACAGTCGTATTCGTAAGACCATTGCCTCCGCTGAACTGGGTAATCATTGTCCGGAAGTCAGCTGAATTGTTCACACCGAGGCTGCCAGTGACTGAAAATGCAGTTCCTTCATTTGTATTAGTCCCGATAAGGAGAGGACGCTTCACAAAGCTCCCTTCCCTCAGAGCAACAGAAGGAAAACCCGTGACCATCCCTCCATCCATAACTGGATAATAATTGACGCCTTGAAAAGCATCCTTCAAGGTGCTTGCTGGTCTGGAGCGAAGACATTGAAGGGTATCTTCTTTATCAATGCAGTTTGTTGCATTGAGAACGTCATTGTAGAGGAGATCCTGCTGATCCAGAGAGATAAATGCACTTGTGCTAAGAGGCCCGCCACTTTCAGCAATGCCTGCATGGAAAAGCCCATCGTCACGTCCACCATATGCGACGAAGTGGTGTCCAACCGACACAGCGCCAGATGATTCTCCTTGAATCGTAACTCGGGAAGGGTCACCTCCGAAAGCCAAAATATTCTCTTGGATCCAGTGAAGAGCAAGCCGCTGGTCATAGAGACCGAGGTTTGCGACTCCATCTTCGTTGACCGCGCGACCCTGCAGGAATCCAAAACCAGAAAGCCGGTAATTAAAACTGACCCCAATGGTCGGTTGGCCCATCTTGACAGATTCCTGGATGAGAAAAGACATGTTGTATCTTTGATCGGCACCAAATCCCTCCCGGAGTCCACCACCATGGATCCAGGTTAGAACAGGCAAACGAGCATCGTCCTTCACACCGCTTGGTCGCACGACGTTGATGGTTAGACAATCTTCGCTTTCTTCATGCTCGAAGCCCGTCTGCGTGAAACCCGGTAGGGTTAAAGGGGAAGAGTGACACCAAGGACCATAGGCAATTGCTTGCTTTTCAGACCATGACTGATTGATGGGCTGGGGGTGATTGAACCTCAGATCCCCAAGAGGCGGCTGCGCGTATGGGATACCCAAGAAAAGGTCCTGGTTGTGTTTCGGGTTCTGAGTTCCAATAAGGGTTCCGTTGTTGATAGTAGCAACTGGTTGGGTCCGGGTGCGGATGGAGGCAGTTTGACCCAATGTAGAGAACGATAAGAGCTGCAAAACCAGATATTTGAATCTCATTTTTTGATCTCAGCGTGCAAAGATATGGAAGAGAATAGTAAGGAACAAGCAGAACCTATGCATCATGGGAATAACGTATCTTAAATATTTGGCCTGTAGTTGACCTGCCGCTTCGGGAAAACATCGGGAATGGACAAAGCCAAGTCTGTCATCAAGCTGCATATGGGGTAATTCCGAACTAAACTCCGCTGAAGAAATTTTTGGAGCCAAGAAAATCGCATTCTCACCGTTCCAGGAACCATGGAGAGAATAATTTCAGGGTCCACTGACAATTCTATCTTGCTTGTGAATACCCCTGAGCTCTGGGACATCGTGCATTCGACTCGATCTGGTAAGGGTTCGGCCCACTTGATCTACTTTTTGAATAATGACAACGCGCTGCCAATTCAATGTAACCAATGGCTGCTCAGCCTACCAGAAGGTCACCCAGCAAAGAAGATCCTCCCAGTGAGCTTCCATGAAGGGGATCAACACGTCCAGCCTGGGGAGCAGACTCCAGGGAACCGACAATGGGCTGAGAGAATCGACGGAGGCCCATGGTCCCTGGGACAACACCTCGCTCAACAATTAGCCAATATCCTACCAGCAGACCCATCCGAGGGCTTTGAAAGCACGATACAGACAACGAGTGGCCAGTTCCCAGGCCGAATAGAAGTGCTACCGGGTCCGAAATAGAGTGGCACAGCAAAGCCGCAATGGCGCGGCTTCGGATGAAAGTTGAGAAAGTCCGTAGCGGCTGCGGATTCTATATAGATGGCTTGAAATATCAATATGCAAGCTGAGCATGCGATCGTAAGGGTGATACTAAGTGGTGATTAAGCACGGAGACTGGTTAGTTAGCCATATATGGCCTAGTACATTCCTATTTGGGCTCTAGTGCGGCTTTTGCGGCTTAATCCACGCCAATCCGCGCGGATTTTGGCGCGGATGCGGATCCAAGCCTGAGCATCCAAAATCCGCGCGGCGTGGATGTAGGGCACCCTCCATCCGCGCCAATCCGCGCCGAATGCAACTCTACGTGCATGCACGTGATGTCAGTCGGGCACTGGCCCGTTACATTTTGTATATAAAGATCTAAAACCAAAGAGGATTCAAATTGACTAGGACACAAACTATATATAAAAAGCTTAGGGAAGGGAAGGAGTGGTACGAGCGGAACAGCAATGAAAGTATAGGGCGAGGCGGTGGCAGAACGGGAAGTGTACGGAGAGGAGGCTATATGGCAGGGCCATATAGTGGGCAGCGGGTCTAACCCGTTACAATAGTTCGATTATCTTCCCGTTTATACTTACTTAACCCTAGATCTATTCGCTTCTTTTCCTAGTGATATAAATAAGTTTAGTTTTCTCGGCTACGAAGTAGGACCCGGTTCGACGGGCCTATACTTTGATGCGGGGGATGTCTTCCAATTGAATCTTGGTAAGGTTCTCTTCGGCTAAGCGTGCTACTCGCTAGCGGAAGTAGTCATCGATAAAGGCGGATACACCGCCGTGGACGTTGATAGGTTGGTCGACTAGGTCGGAGTTGAAGAATGCGAACAGGACAGGGGAGAGAGGCGAGCTCTGTGCTAGGTGACTTGTATATAGCTCCAGCGGGCCAACTGCCATCATATTCCTGCCTTATGAAGGACGCAATCATACAAGAGCGCTCTAAATCTCTGCCTGAGTGCTGGTGCCTTGAGCAAGAGTCGAGAGACAAAGAACAAAACAAGATCGGGGGTGGTATAATAATGAGACGAATATTCATGCGCACGGGTTTGGAGCATGTTGAAAATCCAACCTTCTGTTTGTCGCAGCTCCTCGCCCCTCTCGAATTCATGGAACAGGGAAAGCGCATTAATAGCAATACATATGTACCGTATAGTGCCTGGCACTCGCTTATAACATAGATCAGTCTTTCACATGTTGAATCTACGGAAACTGTATATACACCTTAATCTCTTCATGATGATCAAAACGCTGATAGTATCTCGGCACCTCCTCAATACCAATCACCCTACTCGTGATGAAACTAGGGCTCGCCCGACCAGAAGCAATAAGCTGCACTAGCTCGGGAGCCACGAGCTTGGGGTCCACCACTCCGGCTTCATATCGTAGATGCTTTCCAAAGAACTCTGTGATCGGGAAAGAGATGTTCGGAGAGAGTGTATCTCCAAGCGGTGCACCAGGGGAACTAGACTGAGTCATGAAAACCCCGATCTGGCCAATCCCGCCCTGTGATGAGGCTACCCTAATCATGTTTTCTAGGACAATGTTTTCTTGAATTTCGCCCTCCCTATTGACAGCTTCCATTCCGACGCAGTCCACAGCTCTAGTGACCCCGTTAGGTTCAAGGGCCGAGATATGCTGGACTGGGTCGGTCTCGGCGAAATTGATCGGAATTGCGCCGATCGATGCTGCACGTTCTAAACGCATTGGGACGTGGTCAATAGAGTACACTCTAGAGGCCCCGCGGAGTATGGCAGAATATGCGGCTAAAAGACCGACCGGACCGGCCCCGAAAACTGCGACCGAATCACCTGGCTCGAATCCGGCGTACGTGAGAACAGACCAGCCGGTCGCGAAGATATCGGATACGGTCATATAGTCTCTTTCAATTGAGGAGTTGGTCGTATTTGTGGTCAAAGGCACGGGAATCAAAGAATCATCGGCAAAGGGCACACGTGCATATTCAGCTATCCAAGTTAGCGTAGCTAGAAAGAAAAGCTGTCAAGATGTTTTTTACCTTGAAGTCCCCCTAGGTCCGCACCTGTTCCAAACGAGTCCATCGCCGGCGGATGCATGTTCATATGCCCGGTCGCCACGTTGTCGGGTATCACAACATACTCGCCGACATTTAGCGAAGAGACGGCATCGCCAACCTCCGAGATCCACCCAAGGGCCTCGTGTCCCATGACCCATGGCGGTGTGCCCCCTTGGACCCCGTGGTACATATGGAGGTCGGAGCCGCAAAGGGCAGAAGTTGTGATGCGAACCACTACATCGGTGCTGTTGATGATCGTGGGCCGGGGCACGTCCATGACGGACACATTGTAGGGCGTGCCACTGTAAACCACGCCTTGCATGGTGCTGAGGGCCATGGTAATATTTGTGAAGCGAAGTGGAATCGTGATCAATTAAGTTGACATAAGTGGACAGCTGGTGGTACTTATACTCCATTGTTCTTTAATTATTCAAGTCAATTTAAGAAGCAGATGCCTAGGATGACAGGCAAATCCAAGGTATGGGCGGCGATAATGTTCCAAGCAAGGATACTTACGACCGAGCTCTCGGCGCTCAGAAACAATCGCTAACATGCTGACAATGCTTGGCTTCTGCCCGCAGATAATGCGTAGATCAAGTCCGGGTACACGATATGAATGGGGGTAATGGATCGGGATAAAATGCGCGCTAATGCATGTTGCTGACTGCCCCATGATTGGGCACAATCGCGCGATAACTTTACCTCTTGAGCGATGCGATCCTGAAGTTTTGCCAAATGGCATTCTTGTCATCCTAGCGGAGTTAACAATCATTAGGATCCACATCATGTCAGATAGACATTTATTTCTCAATCATTGGGTGGGTTCTGAATGCTAGTGGGGACAACACCGATATAAGATTTGGGTTAAATCACTCCAGATAAGCCTAGAACAGCCAAGCCCCAATTTAATCAGACTTGAAAAGAAACGAAGTAGCAAGCTGGAGCGCCCTTCTAGAGCAAGAATACATGAGTAAGTTATTAAATCTTTGCGCTTCTCGTGCCCTTGAATCCCATCTTGTGCCTCACCTTGCTACCGCGAGTGACCCCCGTTCTCCAACTTTCCGCCAATATTGTAACACTATCATAGGCTATGGAAGAGCAAAACTACAACTTTGAGGGTTGGCTTGGCCATAACCCAGAGTCCGTCCATGGGAAAATGGAATAGGGTTCCTTTGAGCCCTAAGTGTGGGAAGAAGACGATGTCGACATCCAAATCACTCACTGTGGTGTCTGTGGATCTGACATTCATATTTTAAGGTCCGGCTGGGACGAAACACCTTATCGTAAGTATATTTGCCTTTATAGGCAATTACGATCCGTTTCGATCTTCCCTCTCCCTTTCAGAGTTCAGGATGCATAATTTGGTCCGTGTGAACTAACATGGTGTCAACAGCGTGTTGCGCTGGACATGAAATCATAGGCAGAGTGGTCCGCAAGGGGAAGAATGTCAAAAAGTTCAAATTGGGTGACCGCGTTGGAGTTGGTCCACAGGCCAGAAGCTGTTTGAAAACCGATTGCCCCGAGTGTTCCAGCGGGAAAGAAGTCTACTGTCGCGATCAAATCGAAACCTATGGTAGTATCTACCCTGACGGTAAAGGTAAGAGCTATGGTGGCTATGCCAACTACAACCGCACTCATCAGAGATTTGTGGTGAATATCCCACATGGACTGCCGTCCGAGGATGCAGTGCCTTCTGACAATTCTTTCTATGCCAGCACCCCTGACAATGGCGAACTACCAAATGTCGATGCATTCACCCTTATATTCAATAATATCAATTTTGTTGGTAGTGCCGCTGGATCACCAGATGATATTGAAGAGATGCTACACTTCGCAGTGGACCACAATGTGAAGCCCATGGTTCAGATGAGATCTTTGTCAGAAGCCAATCAAGTCATCCAGGATATAGAAGCTGGCAAGGCAAGATACCGATATGTGCCAATAAACGAAAATCATCTAGATACATCTTAAAATCTCCACAAAACTTTAATAGCCTGGGGGACTACATCAAAAGAATGAGACTTTGACTACCTACCGAATTACCTGGTCCTTTCATGGGCCTTCTTTGGCCATCGTGTTCTTTTAGTTACTGTATTTAGTGCAAAGCGTTCAGAGCGGATTCGGTAGCCCTTTGCAAGAAAATGTACTTAGCTCGCACTATGTTTAAATATATTCCTCCAATGATCGCATTGGAACGTGCGGCCAAAGAATCATACCTCCGAATTGCCACATCACCCCTTATGGCCACCCTCAGCAAGATACGACATTCCGGCCAACGACCAGCGCCAAGGAACGCAAGGGAGCGACGCATGCGATGGGCCACCAGCCCAGACCATGATCCTTTAACATCACCATTAGAACGATGGGAGCGACGAACCGCAATTTCTCAGGACAAGCTGGAGATTATACACCCACATGTGACCCCGCCTTGGTGGGCAGGCCTGAAACCCCATATAGCAGAAACTCGGGAAGCTGCTCTCGCAACTCACAATGCCATCTTACACAGCAGAGCTGATATCATTGTGTACACAGATGGCAGCTTGACAGAACAGGGAGTTGGAGCAGCAGTAGTTTTGCCTCTGGGGTGCCAAGCAGTTTGCATTGGCTCTCAAGCTACCCACACTGTATATGCAGCAGAATTACAGGGCATAAAGATGGCGCTTACCCAAATACGCAACCCAAGTGGACTGGAATCACAATGTTCCTATCAGACCCGTACAGCAACCATCTTCACAGACAACCAGGCAGCAATACA
>NW_019170471.1:60404-75333 GCF_001890805.1 Aspergillus glaucus CBS 516.65 | reverse complement strand
TCTATGGCAATGAGTGTGCTGATGCTCTTGCAAAAGAAGCTGCTAATTCCCCAGCACCCAATGGCGCGGAAGAGCTCACTCTCATGGCCAGCATTTGAAGAATCCTCCGCATAGAAGCAGCAAATGCATGGAAGACTGAATGGGCTGCTTCCCCCCATGGGAACTCCGTCCGTCGTTTATGGAAAGAACCCTCAAAAGCACCATTGCAGCTATACCAAGGCCTTCAGAGAGCTGCTACATCAGTCCTCATTCAAATGCAAACTGGGAAGATTGCGCTGGCCAGTTACCTTGGTACCTTCAAGGCTGTGGAATCAACTGAATGCTCCTGTGGACGTGGCCTCCAAGACATACGCCATGTTCTCCTCCACTGCACCAACCAGGCAGGACCCCGGATGCGCCATCTTATACAGGGATCAAGACGGGAGCTGGATTACCGGACCTACCTAACACAGCCAGACCTGGTACCAAAAGCAGTGCACTTCATGCTTGAGACAGGCCTCCTAGGCCAGTTTCAAACTCTACCAACCACATACCGAGTCACAACAATAGACTCGGGGAAACCGGCAGCATAACGCAGCCAAGGTTACACGCTTGCAGAAGTAGGGAAGGAAACGAGATAGTATCCAACAAGCCCATGGATCCTCGTGGCCATGGGAACAGCGGCACGAAAACCAGCAGCACGGGATATACAACAGGCGGAATGAGATATCAGGATATGTGTATAAAGGCGACGATGTACATAGCGACTACCATTACGGCGGCTTCCCCGGCTGCCCCGCAGGACCTGCCGCCACTCGGCCTATAGGGCTGACAGATGCGTGTATGAATAATAATAATAATAATAATAATTATGTTTAAATATATATTTCCATCCTGACTGCGTGAATCAACCAACAAACATAAAATTACTCGCAATCACGTCTTACCTACTCTAAGATTCATGCCAAATCTATCATTTTAATAGTATTTAATAATAAATACAAGACCACTTCTTATTATTTCATCCAGTAAGTAGGAGAAAGTGCAGAATAGTATTGTCATAACCAAACATGAAAAATTTCGGTTTTAAAACAGGGGTTTGTCAGCTTCATAACTGTCACCTGGTAGTCTGGAATAGGGTAAATTAGTGAATTTTATGCTAGCGCGGATATATGTTGGATATCCAACATATACCGTTGGACATCCAATGGATATCCGCAGTTGGACTTGGATCTCGTCCCGATATCCAACATCCGCAATTCGCGGACTTGGATGTCGGGACAGCATCCAAGTCGTACGATATGCCGCAGCCTAGTCGTATGTACTTACTTCTTAGTTAAAGAGGTATATCAAGTATTTTTAGGGTAAGTTAGAGGGTGCGACCAGGGGTGAGCCTGACTGAGGGCACTATAGAGAGGGTAAGTAATCACCCAACATTGTGCTGCGCCACCCAATTTCAATCCTTTGAAATCCTAATAATCCACTAGCATGCTACAGCCACTAATTATTGGCTGCCCTCTTCCGACTTCAAACACTGAACTATTTGGTATCTGCACATAGCCACAATCTGATTTTCCTACCTGCAAACAGTGTGCTGAGATTGCAATGGCTGGCAATGACTGGCACCTGCAAACACAGCCAACAGTGGCTATGGACGCCAATGTCTGTAAATGCTGCCTACTGAGCAAACAGGGCTGCAATGCCGTAGGCGACTGTACACTAATATATATTCATTCGTATGTCCTGTCAGATATCCTCTCCTCCACTTCTTCTTCCTCTCCAGATTCGATATTCTCGTCGAGAGGCCTCATCCGCATTTGCGGGGTTATCGCATCCACCAACGCCTCGACATATCTGTGCGGGCTGAGTCCTCTTATATACACAGCACACATCGCTTCTCTTCAAGAACAAAACCAGTTGCCGTAGTTGGCGCCCCTAGCAATGCCTTACAATCCAGGCGTCTCCTTTTTTATACCATTCGACGAACTTGATCCCTCAAATGAAAAGCAATGCATATATTACACCCAGAAGGGTGCAAGATGCCGATGCTCTTGTCAAGAAAGCGACAACAAGCGGGCGGTCGCACTTCAAAAAGAAATCATTTCAATGCCATGTGAGGCTGTCAGTCTCGACCTACTTGAAGACTATATCTTGTGCAATTGCTGCAGATCGGGTCGTGCTCGACATCGAGATCGCATAGAGGATGAGGGACTCTTGAAACCGCTGGCCTTGCGATGGCAAGATGAGATCCGGAGACACACCGCCGATCTAACAAGTCATACAACCTCTGTCCCAGCGCTTAATGAGAGCGTTCTCAGCCAATATGCTTGCACCAACCGAGCCACATCGACTCCCAGCCACACCAGAATATGCTATACCACTACTGCCAGTCCATCTCACTACCAACCTAAGACTGGAATGTCCTTAAATATCAGCGCTGCATTCTCTAAACCTGATGTGAGCTCATCATCCAACCAAGGTAGCTCCCCGAGATCTTCAACCGCTACTGAACTCGCATTTCAACCCTCTGGAAGTCATGAAACACGCTACGATTTCCGCCCTCGCCAAGCGAATGGCCCCACAAATTCCACCTCAACTCAATCCCCATCCATTTCGCAGGCCCCACGATCTGATTTTCGTCCCCACATAGCAGAACCTCTTCCTAGCGATTCCGTCTACAGGAAAATCCTCGACCCCCTTAAGAACCGGGATTTCGAGACCGGCTCGCTCTATATCTTCGATCGAGACTCTTCTCCGGGCCACGTTAAAATTGGCTGGACTGCAAAATCCGTCTCGTGCCGTCTTAAAGATTGGTCGAAGTGTGGATACAAGCCGAATCTACTGTTCAGCATGAACTGCGTTCCGCACGCCCAACGAGTCGAGACCCTCACGCATCATGAGCTGATTAAAGAATGGCGCCGGGAACGGATGTGCAAGGCCCAGTGGTGTCGGAAGAGTCATCAAGAGTGGTTTGAAATTAGTAAAAAGAAAGCAGAGCAAGTTCTGCATAATTGGGCAGATTTTATCAGAAAAGCCGAGCCGTACAATCCGGAGGGATTGTTGAAAAACCAGTGGAAGAAGGTTATAGAGAAGATAGAATGCAATGGGGAAGTTGTCACTGCTAAAAAGTTGCTGAGCCACTATGAGGCGTCTTTGGCTGGAGAGACCACGGTCGTTGTGGGGCATGTAGACTTGGGATATGCGCCCAGGGTTTTGGAGGTGAACACGAGACGTGGACCGGAGGCAAGGCGCTTGAAGCTCTCCAAGGAGGACTTTGTGTGCTTGGATTCACATCGGATCGAACAGCCGACATTGCCTAAAGAAACGGCATTGCTCAAAAATGAGGCATCGCCTAAACAGATCCCGCTAAGGGAAATCCCCCCTCCCAACGCGTTGAAGAGGTCAAAGAGTGATTCAGTGTTCAAGTGGAAGCCATTACCGAAGACTGAGCCGGTATATGAAGGAGTGTTGACCCTGGAGACAACACCAGTCAAGAAGGAGATACTGCCCGAGCGAATACTGCTGCCTCTTTCACCACCCCTTCAGTCCACAATTACCCTCAAAACATGATTTTCTTTTAAGATATGAAACAAAGGCTAGGCGCTGGAGCCGAACAAGCAGATGCAATATATATCGTCACCAATCATATGGACCTTAAACTTGAATACAAACAAACAAACAAACCTCCCCATATCACATGCATAAGGAGTCAGACTTCACAGTTCTGCTTCGATATTCTTGTCGATAGGTCACCTAGTTTAGATAAGAATCCATCATCTTGTTTCATCTATGTCACGGGCTCGGTACCTTAGTCCCCCCTATCACTCATGTTACCGGCTCGGGGGAGCCATCCGTTACTCATGAACTAGAGGAACTTGGGCATTTGTGAACACATCGCTTTTCCTGAACAGTTATTAGTCAACAGCCAAGTCGAATAAGACAGCTAAAATATACATCATTCTGAACAATTCGTTGTCACCAAGAAGTAAGAGGCCAATGCCAAGCTCACGCGAGAGTTTCCACCACCATCCTCCATAGCGTACAATATTGCTAATATTGTCTCGGCGAGACTCAAGGCTCTGCCGGTGACTGAAATAGTTTGGAATTGCTTCAATTATGCAATTCAGAACATAACTTGATTTCCGTTCATTCTTCCCACGAGGCCGTGGTCAAAAATCTGTTGGCCGTTTGCACATGTCTTTATAATTTATGAAGAGCAGCAATTCCGCAGCCTGAACACTGACAGGGTCAGCAATAATGTTGGAATGCAACTCAATAAAATATTCCACTGCGGCTTCGATGCCTCTCTATCTAGTGGGAATGCCAAGTGCATGCAGTTTTCGCGATTCATTTTCCGCCCAATTTTGTAAACCAGACCTAAGAGTTTCACAAGGATCATGGCAGACCAATCATGCTTCTGCTCTGAGCACTTCACGGACATGTTCACCACTCAACTGTACCTCCTCTTCTGTGCATTCATGAACTTCAGGTCTCTTCTATTTATTCCAACCCTTTCTCGTTTTCTTTCCAAAGGCACAGGTCTTCAAAAGCAAATGAACAATCCCCTCTGACCCAGTCGCAGGAGACAATGTTTCTGGCTTCTGGCAATAGCGCTTGCGGACTGCTGTTGTCTCCTCCCCACTTGCCCGTATATAGGGCGTGATTACAGGAGAAGCAGGTGTAATGTCTTGTAGACCATCTGCTGGAGAACCACAATCTGTTGGAGGAGTGGGATAGGAGAAACCGCCTTGATCATAGTTTTTTGTCCCGGACGACACACGGTTCCGTGCCACAGGGAAGGTAGAAGTAGCCTCGAGTCCATTCATTCCAGGAGGTGAAGACACCGCTTTACCCGTGTTCACACAGATATTGGGCGATGTTGGGTCAACGCTTTGGAAAAGAAGTCTCCGCCTGAAATCTGAGCGAGTCCCGACGGTCTCTTAATGAGTAGGATAGTACTTCGATTTTTGATGGTGACAAACAGGGATTGCATGCAAACAATAACTTGAATGACACAGAAAACATAATATGTAATTTTTTTTACCTCCTGCTGTTCATAGCTGGGATTATACACTCAAGGCCAAAACCAGTGCCACCCCAAGGATTCTTGCTTTGTCTCCCAAACCCTATGCCAAGAATCCAATTAACCTCTTTTGCCACAGTTCCGAAACTCTATGAATGAAAGTGTATGGTATGGTAAAAATATCACATGATTAAGGGCACTGTATATTAACTGAATGTTTTAGCGATACAAGCGATTTCTTGATGCCAACGTTGCGAAATCTCCGAACCCACCAAGGATCATCCTGCCAGAATATTACGTCAACCATCAAGATGGTGCCTCCTCTTCCACCATCCCCTAGGGAGATCTATGGTATGATAGTGAGCAACGAACTCAATGCCTCGCTCAACGCTTCGCAGCTGGCTGAGACTGCCGGCTATGCCCGATTGGGTAAGCAGCTTCCTCGTCGGGCCTTGTCGAATAGGCGATATAAGCGAGAGCACTATTCATATACTTACGACGTAGACCTCAGGCATCAGAGATAGCTAGAGTCTTTCTTTGACGACTGAGGAGGAATAGACGTCTAATCTCTTGAAAGGACTTTGCGAAATAGGGCCCGGATCGGGGATTTTTTTTTTTCTCTGCGGCTGTCTCTCCAGTGCTAAGAGGCTTTTG
The DNA here is from genome assembly GCF_001890805.1 of Aspergillus glaucus CBS 516.65. NCBI lineage: Eukaryota > Fungi > Ascomycota > Eurotiomycetes > Eurotiales > Aspergillaceae > Aspergillus > Aspergillus glaucus. The sequence goes on along the minus strand of NW_019170471.1, from coordinate 69,677 downwards.
CTTCTCATAATATCTTCAAAATTCCCGGCTTCGGTTGGGAGAACTTTTCGAAGAATATCAATCGCTGGTAGATCGGAAGAGTCAGCGGAGCAAAGGGCATAAGGGTCGGCTCCGTTTCTCAGCAGAAGCTTGATTACATCACAGGTATGTTCTTGTGAGTAACCCAAGTACTGTGATTTATTTGCATATATCCCACTGATAAAATGACTCCAGACAGTCGACCGTCCCGCCTTCTCAATGGGACTAAGGTGTTTTTCCTCCAAGAAAAACCGCAGCACCTCAATTCCTGGGTTTATCTCATGATTGGGAAGCATTGACCTGTCGATCATGATTGGATGCAGAGCGTAGTACAAATACGGCCTGCCCCTAGAATTTCGCAAGAGCTTAGGGTTGCTGGCGAGCTTGTGCCGAAGATATAGTACAAGGCCTCTTCGAGTAGCTAAGTCAAGGAATGTGGTCTCGTATCTTGCAAGGGATACCGACATTGGCCGGCCTAAACCGGACGGGTTTAGTTGTGCTGCTGTCCAATGGATATGCGGGCCTCTACCCATCATGTGTTCAGTGTTAACGCGATCTAGGTCATTTAGCAGGTTATATTCGTTTAAGATTTGCCGATTGGGTTTGGACTCATGGATGTGCTGCGCCTCTAGTTGAAGGGCGTACCATGGAAAATCTTGATCTTGTTGGTGCCCCAGTAGCTCGCCCAGCATGTACCTGTGGCTGTGCTCTCCTTTTCTTTGGACCCGTCTGTGTAGACCACCATTGCTGGTTGTGGGATGGAAGAGAGCCATCTCTGGAACTCCGCCCTGGATTGTGTCTTGGAAGTCACGGTTGGCTGCCCTTTGGCTTTGGGTGCCAGATTTGAGTCCCAGGGGCTTGTCTGCAGCAGGTCTATCTGTTCAAATAGATGGAAGTTTGTTGGGTCAATGGCTTGGAGTAGGCGGGTGTTAGTGTGGAAGCTTCTCTGGCATTTGGCCCAGCAGTATAATGGGTGTCTGGTGTCAAGTTGGTGGACTCTGACTGTTAGTGCTTGTTGTCTCTGATCCAGGAGAAGTTCCATGGGTGGTATGGCTGACTCCTGATGAAGTGCAGCTGTTTGAGTGGTTCTATAGACTGGGAGGGTTCCCAGCAGTGCACTGCAGAGTACCTAGTCCAGACAGGCTAGCTGGGCAACCACTCTCATCGGCAAATCGTGATGGCGTTCAAATCATAGCGGCTAGCCGGCTGACTAGCGGCGGCGCGGCCACAATTCCATGCAGGCCATGTAACGCAGCAGTACCACCGCGCCATAGCCGTTGACACACCCCGTCATCCGCTACACCTCCGCTATCCCGGCCATTTCTTTAATAACAATCCAACCAATTAAAATACCAAAATCCTCTACCATAGCCGTCCCACTGCAGCTATGGTGGCACCCCATCTACCATGCTGTCGCTGGTCAGCCTCACATCCACAGTATCTCAACACTATATCTGCCAATCCCCTTGTGTTCCACTGCGACCACTACAACAATGCCTCCAATCATGGACATCCACCAACAATGTATCATACCGTCGCATTACATGTAGAATCAACCAACCTGTAATAACATTACCACTAACACTAACACTAATGGCATTGGCACCCAGCCAATACCAATGGCGCCAACATGACAGCACCATCCCACCTTATTCCATCGACTGCCTCAGCTCCCTTTCCCATCTATCCGCCAGCTTCTTACTATCCTTCTCAAAGTCCGGGTTGTAATGGCGGTTGTACTCGTCCCAATTTATAGAATTGTTCATGTAATACACTGGTCACTCATGATCCCGTCCTGTCACCATTGTCTTTGGGATGAGATGCGCACCTTGTACAATATCATCAAGTGCATAATTTCATTGACTTCCCAGGCTCAGCCTTTTCCTTGCATGTGACAGTGGTGGCTCCTGCACCTCAAGCATCCCATGAATCTTATCTGGAATACCCTTCAGGATGAGCAAACGGAAGATCCTGACAAAAGCTCCAGTGTATACCATCTGCTTCCCATCCTGACCCATACTCTCATGGTCAATGACGCTTAATATCAACAAGAGCTCCCCCACACACAGTCCTGGGCTGGCGCCTCGTCCCCCATCTCTTTCCTGTATCCATACAGAATCCTTCTGCCAGACACCTGTATCACCCTGCCAGTCAAGGCTACATCTAACCACCTCCTTAATGTCACGGGCTCGGAATAGTAGATAATATTGAATCAATGTTCCTATCTAAACTATTGTAGCCATCGACGAGAATATCGAATCTGGAGAAGAAAAGAGAAAAGGAAATCTATCTGGATAATGAAGAGGTTTTTTATAGGGGTTGTTGGTGGCAGGGCTGTATAGCGGCATTTGTGATGTATCATCCGTTGATGCGGTGCTGGGCCATTATATGTGAGCTATCATGTGTGAGCCGTCACAGTGTATATCTATTAACCCTGAATTTTATTTTCTATCAATAATAGTAAATACATTCTGGGAGACTAGGTAAATACAGGTCTGACCATGACGGAGCTATGTAGCCCAAGGGCATAGATGTCAGGAGTCAACAGGTGGCATATCACAGACCGCATCAAATCCGCACTCTTCTGAAACACAGAACAATAAATCGGCCTCAAGCAAGTCTGAGATGTTTTGACAGATCGACTGAAGTGACAAGGAATAGCTTATTGTCCCATCAGATCCGCAATGCAAACCTAGAGGAATAATGGTTTCCCCATCCTTTGCCCAGATTAGACTCCCAGAGTCACCGCCAACCGCAAACGGCTCTTCGGGTGAGTCCCACTTGACCTTGAGCCGGTATGCAGGGAGCTCAAGAACAGGCTGCTGGATATCCGATAGAGTCCCATTGGTCAAACCACTTGCCGCACCATACTTGTGAACTCGAATTCCATATTCCTTCCCGATGAACTTGCACAGTTTCGACATATCACTAAACATCGGGGCACGGAACATAAGCGAAGGGTCGTCGTCAATATCATCCGGCATACTTAAGCGACAACAATCGACGGATGAAAAGGTGCATTGTAGTATTTCACTGGGGATTTCTTGCTGTTCGAGGAGACATATCTGGTTAAGGGAGACTGGACCAGGTACATCTTGCTCCCCCAGTCTAAATCGGGGCACGCCAAGGAACCGCTCGAACTGCTTAACAACCTCTGCATTGTATGTCTTGTTGTCAGTCCCATGGATCAGAATGGATGGGGCGTCGTCAACCACATGACCAGCAGTCACAAGGACATGTCTTTTGAGGACCGAGGTTTTCTATGGTCCCCACAAAGCCCAGGGTGCCAAATGAGGAATCTCCGAGTCATCCAACCGTAAGGAAATAGACTCAGGGATCGAAATTTTACATCCTGTCCATACATATAGGTCTGGGCGGATATCAACAGGGGGCTCCTCAACATAAGTTACATTCGGAAGATTTTGAAGGGGAGCGGGTATAAGGTCTGTGTCCATCTTGTGATGTGAGAACACGTATATACACCGCCGCATTGGAGAGTCCTCAGATGAATGACTTTCGAGATGGATACTAGTATATGGAAAATGTGAATCAGAACGATATATGCTCAAGAAGAACGTCAGTAGGGGTGAGTGTGGTACAAGAACTCTGGCAGAACAATAGTAACTAATGATAGCTGTCTGTCCACGCTAAACGGTCTTCCTGCCGAAGAAAACGAGAAGAAGCTACCCTGTAGGGGGAATTTGAATAAGCCATAGAAGTCATAAACTCATGCTAAGGTTATCGAGTTAGTCTCTCCCCCTCTCAAGGAGCAACGTCATGAAGAGGGAACTGGACATTCTGAATGGATTCAATAGCTAACCTTAGGATGGAAACAAAACATTAGTAGAATACTGGATGATAGAGAAGGGTACATAAGAGGGGGAGAAGGTGGAGGAAAGGTAGCCGCCTGCCTATCAGGGAAGACAATGAGGGGAGAACTGCTCTGACGGAGGTGCTATGTATAGTTATGGTGATAAGGAATAATGTCGGACCGATTAGGCAAGTTCCGCCGGTCCGATGATATAGGCTGAAACGGGGAAGCTTCGGGGCAGCGGTGCCGATTCTCCGGATTACCATACGAGGACCATATGACAGCCGTAGGCCGTAGAGACAGTATCGCGCAGTAAGGAATGTACGTAGTATTGAGTCTGCTGTAGAGTGCTTTCTAGAACTAACTAAGAGCGTTCCATCGCCGTACGATAAAACTTCTCCGGAGCTCACTAGATCGGTCCGATATTCATCCGATCTTCATCATTCAGGAACAGTCGGACTCGGAAAGCGGGCCGACTATTAATCCGTCTTGACTTTCATCAAATCGGGAAAGTGGCACGTGCGACGACCTCGCTTCGCGATTCACTCTCTCGAAGCGAAGTCCAAGCAATTGATAAGCTTCAATCCTCCGAATTTGCGGACCTCGGTATGTGTGTGATCCTCCAAGCCTTACCTTAAGGGGTAAAACACCCTCTCCAACCCCGACGGCGTGGTGGAATTGGTCGCCATGATTGGCTCGGGGCATACTATGAAGCATACAAGGTACAGAGTATGGTTGAGGATTCAGGGGAGGATTCAGGGCAGTATATAGTCTGGAATATGGCGCCAGACTGGTCAATTGGAGAAAGAAACCGCGACGACCATGGTGACTACCGGTGCTCTCTTCTCGTTCCTCGTTCCTGCGTTGATCAGCGGCGCGCAGGCTAGTGTTGACTATCCTCCGCTGCCCGAGGACCTGACCACCCCTTATCAGCAGCGTCTGGCCATTTACGGCCCGAATGGTGAGTATAACGTTCAATTGCTGCCCATAAGCTTTGTTTTTGGTGCTGGTAGACTAACGCTCCCATTTCAGCGGTTTCGGTTGGATGGAATACCTACGCCGCGCAGAATCGGAGCTGCGTGCAATATGGTTCCTCGCCGGATTCTCTCAAGTCGCAAGTCTGCTCCTCCCAGTCATCGACCTATGACACTTCCCGGACGTATTCGCATACTGCTATCTTGAACAATCTGACGCCGGCGACCGACTACTTCTACAAGATCGTCTCGACCAACTCCAGCGTGGAACAATTTCTCAGCCCTCGCACTCCGGGAGACGAGACTCCATTTAACCTTAGTGTGGTTATTGATTTAGGAGTCTACGGAGCAGATGGCTTCACAGTCGACTCCTCCAAAGCAAAGAAGGACGATATTCCTTCCATTGAACCAGACTTGAACCACACCACCATCGGACGTCTAGCAGCTACCGTTGACGAATATGATGTAGTCATTCATCCGGGAGACTTTGCGTACGCCGACGACTGGTACTTGCGACCAAAGAACTTGCTGAATGGTGAAGATGCCTACCAGGCCATCCTGGAGAAATTTTACAACCAACTTGCCCCCATTTCCGCCCGAAAAGCGTACATGGCGAGTCCTGGCAACCACGAAGCCAGCTGCAAAGAGATCCCTTATACCACGGGAACGTGTCCGGAAGGACAGCACAACTTCACCGACTTCATGCACCGCTTTAGTGACACAATGCCGCGAGCTTTTCTCTCCAACTCGACAAACCACACGGCGCAGCAACTCGCCAGCAAGGCGCACAGTTTATCTAACCCACCATTCTGGTATTCTTTCAAGTATGGCATGGCCCACATCGTGATGATCGACACCGAAACCGACTTTCCCGACGCGCCGGATGGGCAAGATGGATCTGCTGGGTTGGACGGCGGTCCGTTCGGCCTGCGTGGTCAGCAGCTGGACTTCCTCGAGGCCGATCTCGCCAGTGTGGACCGAAGGGTCACGCCGTGGGTGATCGTCGCTGGACATCGCCCATGGTACACCACGGGCTCGAGCACCTGCAAACCGTGCCAGGAAGCTTTCGAGGGCCTTTTCTACCGCTATGGCGTCGACCTCGGTGTCTTTGGTCACGTTCATAATTCCCAACGTTTCCTCCCCGTCGTTAATGGCACCGCAGACCCGAAGAACATGACGGACCCTAAGGCTCCTATGTATATTGTCGCCGGTGGCGCGGGTAATATCGAAGATCTTAGTTCCGTTGGAGATAAGCCTTCGTATACTGAGTTTGCATATGCGGATGATTACAGTTACAGCACCTTGCGCGTGTTGAACCGGACCCACCTGCAGGTCGACTTTATCCGGTCGTCTACCGGAGAGATCTTGGACTCGAGTACCCTGTACAAGAGCCATTCTAGCTCGTTTGTCGTGCAATAGTACATCGATGTTTCTTGATCCCTGTGAGGAGAAGACAACAGATTCTTCTTGTTCTTCATTGGTGCCGGTTTTGTTATTATCCCATTTACCTTAACCTGTTTAACAGTTCTCGGTACCTGCACTAATTTGGAGGAGAACAAAGGCCAACCAACTGAACAGAAATATCCAATGTCCTAGAATAATTGATGTACAGTCCTTTATAGCAAGCCCTAGGAAATCTTGCAGCTCCACTCATAATACAATTCCATTTGGCCCCAGACACAATGCCGTTCAATCCATACTATCCACTAGAATGAGAAACCCATATACTATCAGGTCCAATGCGACTCCCACCGCTTAGTTACCGAACAGTTCTCATTTGCTTTGCGGCTTACTCACTTGACTCTTCAACAGCGACATGTTCTTATTGATGATGTAGAAAGAGTCCAGTGTAACATAATGGTCCGGCGCCTCAGCACGACTAGGCCTCTATCGGTCTCTAGGATGCCGGTTTATCAGGGAAAATGTGCATTTCTCAGTTCTAAACTGGATCAGTTTGATCAAAGCAGGCAATGTCAAATAGAATTCCCACTAATCTGGTCCAGTAAGTCCTGTTTTTCATTAAGAAAACATAGCAGACATCATGCTTCTTTGAATTTCTCCAATTGACGTCGAACTTGATCAACTATGTTCGTACATTCGTTGCTTATCTTCTCAATGTAGACAATAAACATCATCGTCTGCGGCTGATGGTTATTATAGATCATTGTGTCAACCCGCATCCTTCTTGATCCTCTCACAACATAGAACTCATCCAGAGTGAAACCTGCCTCACTGTTAGCTGTAGGTTTTGGTCGTAGCAAGACCCTTATTCTTACCGGCATGACCACGAGAAATAGTCCAATCGACATGGCAGGTGACCCCGGAGCCCATTTCTTCATATATGCTCAGGCCGTCGTCGAAGTCTTCGAGGGTGACTTGGCGGATGACAGGAGTGACGAAGGACTTGAGCTTTAATGTCGAGATGGTCTGGTGCGGCATTGTGTGTTTTGACTCTACCTGAAACTCTGGCCAGCATACTTTGGTCATAAGAGTATGGTTTCGTACTATATTCAGAATGTCCGGCTTGTTCTTATTTATTCTGTCTGGTAGTGGTATCCTTTGGCTGACCCCTTCGAATATGGGGAAGAACCATTTTGTGGGCAAGATACTAATGTTCTGCCTGGGAGTTGGGTTTGTTGCTACCTGTGTCGCCTTTCCGCCAATGACAATTGTAAACAGCTGCTTCCTATATTCTGACGCCGACGGTTGCATTTTGGCAAACATATGGTGGTGTAGGTGGAATTGAGTAGAATTATTTGTGAACGGCGCGACTGGTTTATGGCCATTGAAGTGCTTTTTGATGTGGACGTAATTTGCTGTACAATCAGAAAAGCTATATGGGCTGCTAAGCAAGTTTCAGCCTGCACGATGCAGAAAAGGAAATTGAGGAGGCCCAATACTGAAAAAGAGAGTTGTGCTGGCAGCGCCACATACACAGAGCTGGAATTGATGAGGCAGACGCGGAATTGGGTAATCCCGATGGTCAGTTCAGAGAATATGGGAATAGACCAAATATTGACATTGACAATAGACTCAGACGATCCCGACTCCGTCGCCATAACACCCAGGCCAGTCACCAAAACAGCTATCACTGAGTCCCCCAACTCCGACAGGGGCGATCTGCATTCAGGCCCGGTAGGTCCGGCGCCGTACATACTACGGCGTGGAGGGAACCCCAGTCCCTTCATATTCGGGGGCTCGTAAGGTGCTATGCGGGCTTTGTGCCTAAGAATGGATTGCAAGGGAATATCTACGACTGGATACTGATTAATGGCAAGGCGATGGTGGCAGAATAAGGGTAGTCGCGTGACTGTCGTTTGATTTCGTCTAATACTGTATTTTAGAGGTGTATGGTAGGTTATTGCGTACTGCAACTGGGTATATATGGAATGTATTAGAAATTCATTGAATTGAATAAGCTTGAATGGCCTTACAACGTGAGCATGATTCAGGAACAGCAAACAGCCTGGCTCTCCCATTTGTCGTTGTCGTCAAGGCAATGCCAATCTCCCACGGGCTTCCCATAGCATTGAAACACTGTTATACAATTCAATTATCAAGGCTATGCCCTAAAGTAGAGCCTGGTTGGTGGAGCGGTGATGGAGTGTAGGAGTAGTCGCGACGACTAGAATTCTTCAATGAGTGGTGTAGGTCGGTATTGTATATGAAAGCGTGCGCGTACTGCTTTAAACCTTTCGCCTATCAGCCGGTGCTTCTTTCGTGGCACTCTAGGTCATCCTCTGTGGGTCATTAGCTTTGCTTACCAGCCTGGGGTCAACGGATCTGCGCAAGTGGCAGCCGGCTGAGGTGGGGTGTAATGAGGAAGAGCCAACGTGGACTCATCGCGTCCATTCTGCGTACTCATATCGCACATGGATTAGCGTTATAAACTGACGAGTAAAATTGCAGATAGCAGGCGGCTCCAACGGACTTCTCGACGGCCAGACAGGCGCGAGCAACAGAGATGTCCGCGAAGAAGTTTGCGCGCAAGTTCACAGACCATGTGTTCCTTCCATGCTTTCTTCCCCAGCGCAACCTTGAACCTTCTCGAAGAGCCACTTTTCTATGGCGAAGTGGCTCAATCTTGTTGTAAAATGGTATGGTGGGTGACGACTGGACTAGTGTATGATGGCGAGCAGCGTGGGGAGTCGATGGTGGGTTTTGGAGCCTCAGGGCCGGAGCAACCTAGGAAAGATATCATAAATTGGGATCTGGAGGGTACCTATGTGTTCTATCAGATATATTAGCAACACTGTCATCAGACACCTCAGTGTTTAAGAGCAATACCAGCCGTCAGTCAATTCGCAAATAAGGGTAGAATGTGGGGACTGAAATACTGGAGAGCGAATTAAAGTAGAACGTATGGGATTTCCACAGCGTTTCGGTATGGGTATGGAAGATAATATTGTAGACTGTGAGAAGGTGTGTTTGGTTTTTTTTTTTTTTTTTTTTTTTTTTTTTTTTTTTTTT